>NC_136812.1:24514962-24617462 GCF_951216825.1 Electrona antarctica
TTTTTGGGCAATCTAATAGGACTGTTGAGTATAGAGAATATCTGACTATAGTGAGAGAGAATATTGTTTTTCTTTTCCTGTCCTGTTAGATTAAGTTCTTATTGTGTTATCTTAGTTTTCAGTTCGCAAAGAATCACTTGGACAAACTGTGCTCTTAATTTTGAACCATATCTTCATACAATTGGTCCTCACTAATACTCATTATGATAGGAAACTATTTGTCTAGTAACTCTCCGTCTCATTGGTGGGCTATGGATAGTTCAGAAACCTGCCTACCAATGACATCACTGATGATGGGGATTTCTAGCTAATAAGAAACTGTAGCCTTTCTCTTCCTGGAAAGCTAGCACGCACTGCAAAAAAATATTGTTGCATTAATAATAAAATAAAGATAAAGGCTGGAAATATTTTTTGAAAAGACCAAACCTGGCCGATGTCCCTCCCTGCTGGTAGGCAGAGCCCTCAGCTCTATTCTGATGTCCCTCCCTGCTGGTAGGCAGAGCCCTCAGCTCTATTCTGATGTCCCTGCTGGTAGGCAGAGCCCTCAAAAAGACCAAACCTGGCTGATGTCCCTCCCTGCTGGTAGGCAGAGCCCTCAAAAAGACCAAACCTGGCTGATGTCCCTCCCTGCTGGTAGGCAGAGCCCTCAGCTCTATTCTGATGTCCCTGCTGGTAGGCAGAGCCCTCAGCTCTATTCTGATGTCCCTGCTGGTAGGCAGAGCCCTCAGCTCTATTCTGATGTCCCTGCTGGTAGGCAGAGCCCTCAGCTCTATTCTGATGTCCCTCCCTGCTGGTAGGCAGAGCCCTCAGCTCTATTCTGATGTCCCTGCTGGTAGGCAGAGCCCTCAGCTCTATTCTGATGTCCCTCCCTGCTGGTAGGCAGAGCCCTCAGCTCTATTCTGATGTCCCTGCTGGTAGGCAGAGCCCTCAGCTCTATTCTGATGTCCCTGCTGGTAGGCAGAGCCCTCAGCTCTATTCTGAGACACAGACTGAGTAGACAGAAGTGGTGTCATCTTATAATGAACATTAGTGAGGACCAATTATAGGCTATAATGAAGATAAGGTTGAAAAAGGGTGAAGTGGTCCGGGAATCACTTAAACCCAATATCCTGTAGTTGTTGAATGGAGTCCCCCAGGAGTGTGTACTAGGCCCCATCCTTGTTTCCTTTTACTCAAAATATCTTTACCAAAAATAGTAGATCTACGAGCTGACAACGCGTCGCAAGGTGACACATTGTGAGCTTGTAGATCTGCTATTTATGTAGCATGTTCAGCAAGGACACTATAGGGTTCATGTGGTTGAGTGTTGGGATTATCCTGTAATGTGGACAAGTGTTTCCCATGGAGGGGCTCGGGTCACGTACTGCAGAGGGGTCACACAGGGAGATTCCATCTCCCCTGTACTGGGTGGATTGAATCACTTGACTGGAGGGGATCACCCTGGCTCATTTGTAAAAGGTTTAGATTTTAGATGAGAGGTTTAGAGGTTTAGAGGTTTAGATTATGGGGCGGCGGTGGCTCAGGGGTAGAGTGGCTGGATGGTAACCGCAAGGTTGCCAGTTCGAACCCGGGCTCCCCCAGAGTTAGTGTCGAAGTCCCCTTAAGCAAGACACTGAACCCCAAATTGCTCCTGATGTGCTGGTTGGTGCCTTGCATGGTTTCCGCCGCCATCGGTGTATGAATGTGTGTGTGAATGGGTGAATGTAATGCACAATCTCCGTAAAGCGCCTTGGATAAAGGCGCTATATAAATGCACCATATACTATTTACCATTTAGATTGGGAGAGTACAAGCAACACAGTTGCACAAGTAATTATAAAGGAGCAATTAGACTCAAATCCAATCCTGCTGGTTTGACTGGAATGGGGGAAATCAGTTTTGGTGCAAGTCTGCGGATGCCCACCAGGGGGTTGGTGAGATACAGGGGCCAGAGCAGCAGACTAGTTTTGGCATTGAGTAATGGACAAACATGCTGTGATGGATACCTGTAATCTCACTTGGTGGTTACACATGGTCCTGTTCCAATATTCGGCACACCGACTCAATTAGCGATCAGAGGACCTTGACCCACTTATTTCACATTAATCATCTAATACTGTGATTAGGGGCAGAGGATAATTAATGCATGCCAAAATAAACCCAAACCTTCACTCTCTCACGCACACGCATGAGTGGGCGCGTGAAGACCGACACAGAGACAGACATGCACGCACACACACACACACACACACACACACACACACACACACACACACACACACACACACACACACACACACAAGCACACACGCACGAACGCACTCTCTCTCTCGGGGGACTCCCAAAAATCATTGGAGGAAACTTAATAATATTTCAAAGATAGAATAGATTCATTAATTAAACTAACAAGTGGCTCAAATAAACAAATATTACTGTAGTTGCACAAAGAATCACACAAACAGCTTATGTTTTACAAACTAAAAACATAAAAAAGGTATTTTTTATCAAGGACCTGCTTGAGCCATAATCTAATCAAACAGTGCCCTCCCATGGCTTAATTGGGTAATTTACATTCTGACACTCAAAGGGTCCACTCTGGCTGGTAATTGAATATACTTGATGTCTTGGCAGCACTGAGTGACAGTGATGAAGCGTGCAGGGCAAGAGTCCCTCGCCACAATAGTATTACAGTCACACAGTGACACCGCGCACGGATCGCTGATGACCACAACGCCATGTCAGCACATTCCCGCCTAAACTCCATGCACTGCAAGCCAAGCAAGGGACAATAAATGAGGGAGCAAGGCAGAGAGAAGCCGGCATGACTTATTTATCATTGCCATCAGACAGAAACCATCTCATCTCCATGTTTTAAGACCTGAGGCTGATTCTACAACTTTCAAGATTAAAATAAATAAATAAATCACACCCGTGTGAACTGAGTGGTGCACCTCCCCTCTCCCCTCTCCCCTCTCCCCCTGCCCCCCCCCCCCCCCCCCCCACTCTCTCTCATTAGCAGGCAACAGTGCAGCACTATCTCTCTCTCTGTTTCTGGCACAACAGCGCCATTTTTGCCCCTACTGGTACTCAGTCACAGTCACATACATAGGTTAACACTATGGTTAACACGGACATTGCTGTTCCTTGGAGTGGTTGCACCAATCAAAAATCTTCAAAAATAGTAGATGTATGAGCACATACTGTATCTGCTATGTAGAAAATAACAGATCGGCAAGCTCAAGACGTGACACTTCACGTCATGTTTCGAGCTTGTCGATCTGTTATTTTTGATACTTTTGAATTTGAATCCTGAAAAGTAGGGTAACTGTTTTGGACATATGAAGTTTCCACCCGACACACAGAGACGTGCTAAGCCTACATTTATAGGACAAAAATAGCAGACCTAAAGCTCACTAGGCACTTGACTCTGTCATACCCGCCGGGCACATAAATTAGGCTAGAGAGATAGAACAGATGAGAAACTTTCTAATTAAACGTAATAATATTTCAAAGATAGTTTCATTAATTAAACTAACAAGTGGCACAAATAAACAAATATTACTGTAGTTGCACAATTAAAGAATCACACAAAAAAAAGGTATTATATCAAGGAGCTACTTGAGCCATAATCTAATCAAACTATACATTTATAGGCCAAAAATAGCAGACCTACAGTAGGCTACAAGCTCACAAGGTGCATACCCAGAGTCCCGGACACATGAATTAGGCTAGAGAGATAGAAAGAGATGAGAAACAGAGAACAAGACAACCAGATAAACAGCAGACAAATCATGCTGTTTCAGGTCTTAATGGCTTACAAAGATTAAAGCATGCATACTGTGAGACAGCAAGATGGGGGGGGGGGGGGGGAGAGAGAAGTTTGGTATACTTAGTGGAGTTATAAACTTATGCCTTCATTACCACGCATGAAGCCAGAGGCTAGATTGGGATTTGAGGTCTGCACAGTCTCATTGAATTATTGATCAGTACAGCCCAGCATGGCAGGGCGCACACGCTCTCTCTGACTCTCTCTCTCCACACACACACACACACACACACACACACACACACACACACACACACACACACACACACACACACACACACACACACACACACACACACACACACACACACACACACACACACACACACACACACACACACACACACACACACACACCAGATTTCAAGGCTATCTCTTGAAATTCTTACACTCAACTGGCGTGGGAGTTAGCAGGAAGAGTAACAGGAGGAGTGCAGAGAGACAGAAAGGGTGTGTGTGTGTGTGTGTGTGTGTGTGTGTGTGTGTGTGTGTGTGTGTGTGTGTGTGTGTGTGTGCGTGCGTGCATGAATGGGCATGTGTTGATGTTGTACTGTATGTGGGTGCAGGCAGGCATGTTTACATGATGTGAGCTACTTTCGTTTAGCATCACATCGATTCAGTGCATACTAGCCTACATATACTGCATATACAGTATATACTGTAGGCCTATGTGTCTGTTGACTGTTCCTCAATGTTGTTTGTTATGCCCCTGGCATGGCCCTCCAGACCAGCTTACAGTTGTCTGGCACACACATCAAAAACACCATTACTGCATGATCAGAGAGAGAGATGTGAGGCAGGAGAGAGGGAGAATGGAGACATACACACAGTGACTTGTTGAGAGTTCATTTTACTGTTCAGAGTGTACAAAAGGAACTGTGGGCGCTGGGGAGCCTACAGGTAATGATGAATGATGGAAAGCCAGAAGAGACTAGCTGTGATATAAGAGAAAGAACAAGGGAAAAGTTAGACCCAAACACACGAGAAACAGAGCAAAGAGAATAATAAAAGCTAACCCTTTTGAAAGAGATAGTGTAGGTGTGTCTATCAATGAGAGAGTGAGAGAGAGAGGGGTATGAACTTGTACACTGTATGTGTTCGAGATAAAGTGAGACGTGAACGCTGCAGCAGATACAGTAGCAGCCACGGCAGGATATCGATAAAATATCAAATAGGTGTGTGTGTGTGTGTGTGTGTGTGTGTGTGTGTACGCGCGAGCGGCCGCTCGCACCCGTGCGTGAGCAGTTCACTCTGTGTATGAGGGAGAGAGAATGAGAAAAAAAGAGAGATGGAGAGAGAGGTAAAGAGAGAGGCTGAAAGCAAAAGATTTATAGTCAGTACAGGTACCCAAGTGGATTCCTGTGCTCAATAAAATCCTAAGTGTTCGTTTAACTCCTGCACAGGTCCACTTTTACAGTCTCAGAGTTAAATGAACACTCACTATTTGTGTGTGTGTGTGTGTGTGTGTGTTTGTGTGTGTGTGTGTATGCGCGTTACCACGTGCTGTTCTCCCCCAGGGTGTTCTGTGGCCATGCAGTGAGGACGGCATCTTTTATCTTGGCTGACGCCCCAATCAATCAGCCACACACTGATGGAGACACCCCCCCATACACACACACACACACACACACACACACACACACACACACACACACACACACACACACACACACACACACACACACACACACACACACACACACACACACACACACACACACACACACACACACACACACACACACACACACACACACACACACACACACACCTGGGGTATTTAACCCCCTCTTATCACTCCTTTGTTCTTCCACAACCCCTTCCCCCCCTCCTCCCCTCTTTGTTAGACGCAGGAAGGAAGGTCCATGTCAGTCCCTTGTTTCCCACTGTACGCCGTCACCTGTGGGGGGCCAAACATCGACTTTTTGCAAGTTTACAACGATCCATCACAGTATGCAGTTGGAATGGATTTACACAACAAGTAGTGCAGGTTGCAATGTAACAGCACAGGTGTTGCGGGGGTCCAGTGGACAAAGGTACTTACAGTATAGGTTATATAAATGAAAGAAATTCTCAAACGGTCTGTCCAGATATCACCCTCGCCACCTATTGTTTTTGTATAGTAGCCTATATACGTCCTCCATCAAGTCCCCTCCCTCCCTCCCTCCCACTCCACTCCATTCTATCCAGGTAAAACAGCTCTCTATTCTCACAGGCAGTGGGTCAATGTTTTAAATGTACCATGACCACCATATTGATTAGGAGAGACGTGGAGAGACAGACGGGGTAATGGTGGCTGTGTGGACTGCCTGCTTTATGCTCTGTCCTGTCCAACAGTGGACAGACGGGGTAATGGTGGCTGTGTGGACCGCCTGCTTTATGCTCTGTCCTGTCCAACAGTGGACAGACGGGGTAATGGTAGCTGTGTGGACCGCCTGCTTTATGCTCTGTCCTGTCCAACAGTGGACAGACGGGGTAATGGTGGCTGTGTGGACTGCCTGCTTTATGCTCTGTCCTGTCCAACATTGGACAGACGGGGTAATGGTGGCTGTGTGGACCGCCTGCTTTATGCTCTGTCCTGTCCAACAGTGGACAGACGGGGTAATGGTGGCTGTGTGGACCGCCTGCTTTATGCTCTGTCCTGTCCAGCAGTGGACAGACGGGGTAATGGTGGCTGTGTGGACCGCCTGCTTTATGCTCTGTCCTGTCCAGCAGTGGACAGACGGGGTAATGGTGGCTGTGTGGACCGCCTGCTTTATGCTCTGTCCTGTCCAGCAGTGGACAGACGGGGTAATGGTGGCTGTGTGGACTGCCTGCTTTATGCTCTGTCCTGTCCAGCAGTGGACAGACGGGGTAATGGTGGCTGTGTGGACTGCCTGCTTTATGCTCTGTCCTGTCCAGCAGTGGACAGACGGGGTAATGGTGGCTGTGTGGACTGCCTGCTTTATGCTCTGTCCTGTCCAGCAGTGGACAGACGGGGTAATGGTGGCTGTGTGGACTGCCTGCTTTATGCTCTGTCCTGTCCAGCAGTGGACAGACGGGGTAATGGTGGCTGTGTGGACCGCCTGCTTTATGCTCTGTCCTGTCCAGCAGTGGACAGACGGGGTAATGGTGGCTGTGTGGACCGCCTGCTTTATGCTCTGTCCTGTCCAGCAGTGGACAGACGGGGTAATGGTGGCTGTGTGGACTGCCTGCTTTATGCTCTGTCCTGTCCAGCAGTGGACAGACGGGGTAATGGTGGCTGTGTGGACCGCCTGCTTTATGCTCTGTCCTGTCCAGCAGTGGACAGACGGGGTAATGGTGGCTGTGTGGACTGCCTGCTTTATGCTCTGTCCTGTCCAGCAGTGGACAGACGGGGTAATGGTGGCTGTGTGGACCGCCTGCTTTATGCTCTGTCCTGTCCAGCAGTGGACAGACGGGGTAATGGTGGCTGTGTGGACCGCCTGCTTTATGCTCTGTCCTGTCCAACAGTGGACAGACGGGGTAATGGTGGCTGTGTGGACCGCCTGCTTTATGCTCTGTCCTGTCCAGCAGTGGACAGACGGGGTAATGGTGGCTGTGTGGACCGCCTGCTTTATGCTCTGTCCTGTCCAGCAGTGGACAGACGGGGTAATGGTGGCTGTGTGGACCGCCTGCTTTATGCTCTGTCCTGTCCAGCAGTGGACAGACGGGGTAATGGTGGCTGTGTGGACCGCCTGCTTTATGCTCTGTCCTGTCCAACAGTGGACAGACGGGGTAATGGTGGCTGTGTGGACCGCCTGCTTTATGCTCTGTCCTGTCCAGCAGTGGACAGACGGGGTAATGGTGGCTGTGTGGACCGCCTGCTTTATGCTCTGTCCTGTCCAGCAGTGGACAGACGGGGTAATGGTGGCTGTGTGGACCGCCTGCTTTATGCTCTGTCCTGTCCAACAGTGGACAGACGGGGTAATGGTGGCTGTGTGGACCGCCTGCTTTATGCTCTGTCCTGTCCAGCAGTGGACAGACGGGGTAATGGTGGCTGTGTGGACCGCCTGCTTTATGCTCTGTCCTGTCCAACAGTGGACAGACGGGGTAATGGTGGCTGTGTGGACTGCCTGCTTTATGCTCTGTCCTGTCCAACAGTGGACAGACGGGGTAATGGTGGCTGTGTGGACTGCCTGCTTTATGCTCTGTCCTGTCCAGCAGTGGACAGACGGGGTAATGGTGGCTGTGTGGACCGCCTGCTTTATGCTCTGTCCTGTCCAGCAGTGGACAGACGGGGTAATGGTGGCTGTGTGGACCGCCTGCTTTATGCTCTGTCCTGTCCAACAGTGGACAGACGGGGTAATGGTGGCTGTGTGGACCGCCTGCTTTATGCTCTGTCCTGTCCAGCAGTGGACAGACGGGGTAATGGTGGCTGTGTGGACCGCCTGCTTTATGCTCTGTCCTGTCCAACAGTGGACAGACGGGGTAATGGTGGCTGTGTGGACCGCCTGCTTTATGCTCTGTCCTGTCCAGCAGTGGACAGACGGGGTAATGGTGGCTGTGTGGACCGCCTGCTTTATGCTCTGTCCTGTCCAGCAGTGGACAGACGGGGTAATGGTGGCTGTGTGGACCGCCTGCTTTATGCTCTGTCCTGTCCAGCAGTGGACAGACGGGGTAATGGTGGCTGTGTGGACCGCCTGCTTTATGCTCTGTCCTGTCCAGCAGTGGACAGACGGGGTAATGGTGGCTGTGTGGACCGCCTGCTTTATGCTCTGTCCTGTCCAGCAGTGGACAGACGGGGTAATGGTGGCTGTGTGGACCGCCTGCTTTATGCTCTGTCCTGTCCAACAGTGGACAGACGGGGTACTGTGTGGACCGCCTGCTTTATGCTCTGTCCTGTCCAGCAGTGGCACGTGCCTAAAATGCAGTGGTGGGAAGTAACATTACAACATAAGTACATTTACTTAAGTACTGTACTTTAGTATAACGTTGAGGTATTTGTATTTTACTTGAGTATTTCCAATTTCCAATACATTACTTCTACTCTCCCCTCCATCTCAGAGGCAAATATTGTACTTTTATGTAGATTCAGATTATTACAAAACAGACTAACTTCTGCTCTATATATATTTCGGCTATTTGAAAATAGCAGATCTACAAGCTCACAATGCGTCACAATGCGACACATTTCAAAAGATTTTGTATACATTTTGAACTTGTAGAATGGGACATTCTGCACAATGAGTACTTTTACTTTTGGTACATTAAGTAAATTTTGATGCAGATACTTCTGTACTTTTACTCAAGTAATTTTAGAATTCTGGACTAGTATTTCTGCATAGCAGTATTGATATTTTTACTTAAAGGGACACTACCCTTTTTGCAAACAAATGTTAATGACGTTTAGAAGATTTAGAAGACTTTCCTGGGGGTCTTTATGTGTGTAATATGTGGTTTTAGATATTTTTGATTTTAGCAGTGAGCCCAGTGTCTATGATATCATGGACACTGGGCTCACTTACTTCCTGGACTACATCAAGGTTAATTAAATAAGGTTAGGAAGCGAAGACCGTACGGTGGACATGTTGCTCCATGGAAAGAAAGAAACATGCGCAATGGGCTATATGCAGCCAACACTTCCGCGTTCAGCTTCCTTGGTCTCAATTGCGCATGTTTCTTTCCTTCCATGGAGCAACATGGAGTCCACCATACGGTCTTCGCTTCCTAACCTTATTTAATTAACCTTGGACTACATCATGGAAGATTAGAGAAGGAAGTGACATGGTCACGTGACAGTGCTGCGCCATGACACTTTCATGGGAGCCAAACCTCACACCGGAAGTTACATGAATACAAAGCAGTGAATGGAGCAAGCTTGACCAGCTCATACCAAACATTATTTGATAATTGAGACCCGTGTCATATAATCGGTTCAGGCCTATAAAAGAAGACATATCACAGTTTGTTTTCTAATCACCTGCTTTTCGATGTGCACAGTATTTTATTTGAGGATTTAAACAGCAGCCGGTATCGTTTCTGTTCCGGGGGTATCGCGAGATGTGTCTGCCAGACAGGAAACGGTGGACAGTCTCGCGATACTTGGCACGTTCAGAAAGTACTTTTTGCTCTTTAGATACCTCTATAAAATTACACATCGAAAAGCAGCACAGCAGACAATAATGTCTTCCGGGTGCAATTTGGCTCCCATGGTGCGACGAATCTGCCATCTGGAATTGCGTGATAGCAAAATGACGTTGGTGACTTTACCTCCATTTAATATACCTTGGACTACATGTTGTCTCAGTAAGACAGTCCTCCCCCTATCCACAAGGAGGAGCAGTGCACCAAAGCATTATGGGAATTGTAGTCCAGGAAGGAAGTGAGCCCAGTGTCCATGACATCTAGACACTGGGCTCACTGCTAAAATCTAAAATATCTAAAACCACATATTACACACATAAAGACCCCCAGGAAAGTGTTCTAGATCTAAACGTCATTAACCTAGGCTACTTGTTTTTGCAAAAAGGGTGAAGTGTCCCTTTAAGGAAATCAATTGAGTACTTTTTCCACCACTGCTAAAATGGCAGATCTACAAGGTCACAATGCAAGCGACGCATTGTGACCTTGTAGATCTGCCATTTAAATCGTAATCTCTGGAGCACACCTGTCTCCACTTAACTCCCAGGTGAGCGAAATGGGAACGCTTTGCTCATACAGAGAATAATAACATAAAGATCGATTTGAACAGATTTGTTCTATGCATTTCAAATCTGCGTCACAACAATCCGTCTCTATCACTCCGCACAATTGCAGCCATTTCATGCACGATTAGCCTCGTAGTCGTCGGCGTCATCATGGCGCACGGCGTGGAGGGCTGGATGTTACGGTAGCCATACATCAGCCACAACAGGCCTCATTAAGTACCTGGCACCTGCTACCAACAGAGACCAATTAGAACGTTCCCAATAATGGGATGTAATCTCTCTCTGCCAGGCCGTAGCCAATCGGCGGACAGATTTAATCACTTTGGCCCGCTCATTAAGGAGAATGAGGAAGTTACGAGCTGGGAGAAGTAACTTAGTTCTTTGTTATATCACCTGCCACCCCCACATGACTGATAATGGACGGACAGGTGTTTTGGCTGTGTGTGTGTGTGTGTGTGTGTGTGTGTGTGCATACGGACTATGAGAATCAACTCGGGTCATTTTGTACCGACTCCCCTACATATTCTACAACTACATCCTACATATTCTGAACTGGGATCAATTAAATTAGCATTTTGCACATCGGATCCAGAGCGTATAATTGCGAGTAGGTGTGGGTTATAGACTGGATGGCACTGGTTAGTAATTAGTAACGGGAATGGACCTGTGGAAAGCCTGGAGATGGGAATATTATAGGCTGACCTGACCTTCACCAAAATAAATCTGTAGCTCTCACATGTTTCTCTGTGCACAGGCTGCTCACACCTAATTGTCCCTAAAAGGATGAATAAAGTTGTTTTGACTTAATCTCCCTGTCTCTCCCCCTTGTCTGTCTGTCTGTCTCCCTGTGTCCTCATCTACCCTCCTCCTTGCCTACCTGTCTCCCCCCCCCCCCTCCTCCTTCTTGCCAGCCTCTCTCCCCAAGTTTCCCCGTTTACCCTCCTCCTTGCCAGCCTCTCTCCCCACGTCTCCCTGTCTCCCCTGCCTCCCCTGCTCCCTGCCTGTGTGTCTATACGTTTCCCTCCCTCCCTGGCTGCCTGGAATGAATTTGCCCGGTCATGTAGAGCCGTGTCAGAGGCAGGCGAAGCCAGCAATTCATCACCCGCCGCAGCCCGCCTGTCACCACTCCGCTATACAGCGCATGTACGGGCGTGCGCGTGCATTGAGGGGAGGGTGACTGCTCGCTCGCTTGCTGTCAAGTCTAGCTCAACAGCAGCATCTGTGGGTAGCACCGCCATCCCCAAAGGACCTCCAGGAGGGAAAGTGTGTGTGAGAGAGTGAGTGAGAGCGAGCGTGCAGAGGTCCTTCTGACAGCTCCCTGCGGACGGGTGGATGGATGATGGAATGGAGGGAGAGAGAAAAAGACCCAATTATCCTTGGCCGCAGTAGCAGGAGATGTTTAAATCAGGCTGTGCGACCCCCGAACCCTGTTGTCCCGTATGCAGGACAGCGAGGTGCGTAGGCCTCAGCAGCGCCATAGGGGCCGAGGAAAAGCTAATGGAGCTCCACTTTATAGTTTTCTCTTCTTCTCCCCCTCTTCTCCTCCTCCGCCGTCCCTTCAAAGCAGTATGGCCCTCTGGCGCTCCACAGATTAGCCATTAGCCCCGGTAAATGCACCGCGAGGCCCGCTGAAGTCGTCCCTCAAGACCATTAAGATGGCTGAAATCTCCTGCAGAGAAAGAGAGACCCGCCCCCACACTACCCCATCGGTCCATTTGAAGCCCCATTAGAGTGCTCTGCTCTGGGCCGGCTGTCACAAAACTGGAAGCTAACTGACTGGACGATGCCACTTTACTGATAATCCAAGGCACCACGGGACAATGAGTTTACGGATAATTTACGGCCACTTTTCCTGCCTTTCCTGAGTCTCCCCCAAATGGACATGACGCCGTGATAAGAAATGACTGAAAATAAATGTGGCTTGGAAAGAAAGGGGGACCAATTTGACCACATTTATGAGATGTGAGATTTGAGGAGAGCTTATTTTGACAGCAGAGTGCTTCCTTCCTATGAAAAACGACATAAGCAGCCTATTATATATATAAAAAAAGAACTAGATTTGACCAAAGAAACAGCCAGGCGTATATATTCTCCTCCATCTTTCATTATTACAGACTTTATGTGACGTGTCGGGGCTGTTAGTTTAGCCAAAGACATACCTCTGCAAAAAATGTCTGTCTCGCCTAATGTAAAAAGATGTGTGCCATACAGTATAAATGCAACATATAGAACAATAAAGGCTATCATTTGAGAAAGTGTGTGTGTAAAAGAGATAAGGAGCGAGTCCGACGACAACAACCCAATAAAGAGACACTTCCAGCCAAAACCTACATAAAAAACAACCTTTGTTTATTATTATAAGGTAGGATTAACGACAACATGCTTTTACCACGATAAAAAATAAAAAAGATATTGCACTGGTTTAACTGTAGCAATGTGGTTTTTCTTAATTTTTTCCTCTTAAATCCTTTTTTCACACTCTCTCGCAGGTTTTCACTGAACCTCGCTCCCCATCAAGCGCACTAACGCGTACACACATACACACGCTTCAGAAATACTGCTTGAGTCGAGTGCGTCAAGTGTTTTTCTTTTTCTTTTTTTTTTGCTCGAGGCGAAAACGACCTCGCCATACGTACAGTGGAACACAGACGGCTGACTCCAGTTAACAGGCGTAGGACACTGCACACCGGGGACACGGCTGGTGACCCAAACACAGCTGAATCTCAGTGGTGTAATGCTAGCAGAGGAGGTGGGCATATTATTACCCCTCTATCCATATGGCAGGCAGGCTGACGGGTGGTTATAGGGTGACCTCCCCCGGCCATATACCATGTGTCAGTGGCCATTTATAATGTTTAAGGTGGGGCCTGTGGGTATCCGCCGTATGCCCAGGGACAGCGGCTGGCATATGCTATGTGCCCAATGACTGTACATAAAGGTATACTGTGCAGAATGCTCCCCATGTGCTCAGACAGAGAGGTGGTTATTGCTGTGTGCAAATATACTACAGCGCCAGTGTTAACGTAACCTTATTTGAAGCTCTGAGAGGGTAGAAGTAGGTTTTTTACACTTTAGTGAATTGTCAATCTTTTCGGGCCCTGTGAGGATGGAGGGGGGGCGGGGGGGGTTGTATGCACAGAGTTGAGGTAACACAACAAGGTACAGTAACACGGCACCGCGGTGCAGCCAGGGAAGGGAAGGCTACTCAGCCTGGCCCCAAGGCGGGTGATGGATCGCGCCTTGTGTTTTCATTGGCTGACATGGCCCCGTGTCTGTATGTTTGTTTGTCTGCAAGGATGTGTCGGTATGTGTTGTGTGTGTGTGTGTGTGTGTATGTGTGTGTTTGTGTGTCCAGTCGACAGCCCAGGGCTTCAGATTAATGACTCCACCCGGGAAACTGACACTTTGACTTCCCTTCCTGGCAGATGGCAGGACCATCATCTTTACACACGGGACTAAACAACTTGTGTGTGTGTGTGTGTGTGTGTGTGTGTGTGGTGTCAGTATAGGGATGGCAATGTTGTCGCTGGTAGAATGGCACTAGTATTGACCAGAGTGTATAAGGGCAGCTGTCCATGCGGCAGAGCAGATGGACTGGAGTGTGTATGACTACATAAACACAAACAGTAGCACAGGCTTCAACTATATAATGTACATCACAGCTGGAGAACTGAAGTCACATTGACGAGGGACTTGGCGACAGTGAGTGCTAAGAATCCATCCAGAACGGACTTTGACTGAGGCGGCGATAGAGCTCTGGTCAACGAACGAATGTTGCTATACACGGCTTGAACACTTTCAGAGGTAATGTGCAAGATGACTGACCACTCTGCGCACTGATCAGCATGATATACATGGCCGCTACGGATCAAATGTAAAAGAGAGCCGCTGTGTGGATGCATGCGGTGTTCTAATGCGGCATCGACAAAGACCCAGAGGAACAATTCAGTTCAAAACATCCGTCTGCCAAACAGATCAATGGCGTCACTTGAGTCATGTAGCGCTGTAACACCCTGCGGCCAATGGGGGGGCACCTCTCCCGGTTCCTGGCTGATTGATTAGCCGAGGTGGAGAGCAGATAAATCAAAAGAGTTTAAGCAAAATGTCTGCAGGTTTGTGACAAATGATGGGAACCGCTTATTCACATGCTAAACTATTTCACACACACACACACACACACACACACACACACACTCGCAAAGGACAAGAGGACTTTGCATGGGAGAAGCTGTGGACATTATGTGCACTGTCAGTTCCTCTGTCCCGATTCCCCGTTCACAACAACCATAAACTTGGGCTGGGCAATATATAGATATAAGATTGATATTGTGATATGAGACTAGATATTGTCTCATATCAGTTTGAGAAAATGGATATTCCCAATACAATATTATTGTCAAATTATCGATATTGAGGTATTTGGTCAAAAATATTGTGATATTTGATTTAGTCTATATCGCCCAGCCCCAACACACAAACACAGTCTACCGTGACTGGTTCATCATGTGTGGATTAAACTCAACATGAAGACAACCACATTATGATTGCAGGCAACTTAAACGTGTGGAAAGCTGTCGGTACATTTCATAGCCTGTAAGAAAAGTTTGATTGCTACGGGCATCAAGTTCCCATTGACAAAATAAAGAAAAAAATAAAAGAAAAAAATAAAGTAAAATGAAACCAAACCCAACAAATAACATTAATATGTAAACATAATACAGAGATTGCCACATTGTCAGTGTGTGTGTATGATATTGTAGTTTTAACGTCTTTTAGTGATCAAGAACCTTCTTTTCAGCTGCAGTGGGACTGTAACGAGCAGTGTTGCTTTGTCAAGCGGTGACATAAGCAAGCGGAGAATTACACAGGGAGGTTTATCACACAATGAAGCAACACTGAACACAGCTATTTGTTTTGGCTCCGTCACTCTTCAGTTGACTTCCTTTCGGAGGTGATTTTTTTTTCCTTCTCTTTTTCAAAATGTAAAAACAATTCTCAGTGCCATTTCCTGTGCACAATTTGCTTGCTTCAAACCTTTATATATAATAACTATTAGCACGGGAATCTATCAGGGTGAGTCGTGTATCCAATAAACCACCATATTTTGGATTAAGTAGGCAAACTGAAGTTCTTCAAATCAATTTGGAACTTGGATAGTGAATTGAACTCCCGCCCGTTTGTCACAGAGGAGTGGGAGGGTCAAAGCTCTTGTTCAGAGTGGTCATTGGTCGACCGCCCCTCTGCTCTGTAAAAGCCAGACATCTGACTGGCTCAACCTTTTGTTATCGTCGGTTTCAATGAACAATATAAGAGATAAAAGGGCAGTGCAATGCCTGCTTCCCTGCCTACTCAGGCGTCTGTACATAGGTAGCAGGGTTGACAGGGAGCCCCTAAACGAGGATACCATTACCCTAAAAACACACATTATGCACGCACGCACACACACGCAACACTGCAGGGTATAAAACAGATGCCAAACAGATTTTTAAATATTCATATATACACACACATAGACAGTCTCACACACACACACACACACACACACACACACACACACACACACACACACACACACACACACACACACACACACACACACACACACACACACACACACACACACACAAGTAATGTCCGCAAAATTTACATAAGAGGCATAATAACACACAGAAAAAACACAGCAAGTTGGTCCAGATATCAAATAAAAACAGCAACTTTTAAGTGGCTGATCGATAACGAGCAGGGGCTAGAAATAAAAGCTGGCAGTCCATTGGAACAGCACTTTAGCTAAAAACTTTGGGTTGAGGCCCATTCAAGCATCCTGGGACTGTTTTTGGTGGAGAATGCTAGAGTGGGTTATTGAGCTTGGGCCCTGTGGTGAGCGGAGAACGGAGACTAATAACAGGCTGTTGATGATTTATATATGTGCCATTTCGCTATGAAACGCCCGCCTCTAGAGCCAGGGAGAAGACAGCTGAGTCAACCTTGTGCGCTACAAAAAGATGGTACACTCCCGCAAAACATATTTGCAACTTTGGGAATGAGTTGCCAACTCTTACACTTGTGTAAAGTAATCTAATCCTGTGATTTGTCAACTGACAAAATATCCTGTACCGGGATAGTTCATGTCACACCACAGTCCATGTAGTGATAGCTAAATCCTTAGGCTGATCGCTAAAGCTAAAAGTCCCTGAACAGTCAGTCAACAGTTGATTACAGTTACTTACTGGGATTCCACAGCAAATCACTATGCTAACTTGTGATTAGGCTGTGGTACTGTATATGCTGTAGTAGAACAGTCTTTGTTTTGCCATGCAGGGTAAGTTTGGCATTCATTTGGTAAGTCAGCATAAACAGTTCAGGTGCTAAGCTATTGCAAAACAGTAGCAATCCTGACAACCCCTACAAAGCACTAAGCAATGTGTGTATGCTCTTCGTTTGGGGAATACATCCGCTCTCCAGCAGATTTGCAGTGTTAGATCATTAGGGACTGGAGTGCAGAGAGGAGAGAATGTAATTTGGCCTGGTTAGCTAGGTGCTGAGTGGACATTGGCGGTGCAGATTTAGACCTAATAATCCCCGTAATGCATTTATACAGATTGCTAAGCATACGCTGCTCTTTATTGCTGAGATACAACCTTTTCCCATTCACGGCTGGGCAGACATGTAGGAGAGAGTGAAGGAGGAGAGGGAAACGTGTTCTGTAAGGCACGGCCATCTGATCTATTAGCGAGAAACACATGCGTGAGCTCTGGCTAACCTCAAGGTGAAAGGTAATGATGCAGTAAACAGAGAAAAGGCTGTTAGCAAGTGTGTGTGTGTGTGTGTGTGTGTTCATTCATCTTGTTCATTGTGTGTGTGGACCACCCAACTCTATATTTCTAGCCCCAAAGTAAAGAGAGAACGGTAACTTTTCACAAAGACAGTTAGTCAAAGGTCTGACTACAGGATCCAATGACGTACAGGAGATACGATGTCAGGATGCCAAAATGGCCGGCACCACATTCACGTGTAAAACACAGAACAACCCCGGAATGGAACTAGTACTACAGTACCATGTTTATCTCTGCCTTCCACTTCTGACGGATCAGTCTCTCTCTCTCACTTTCTTGGCCCCATCCTTGTCTTCAACAATCTCACTCTAGAATTGGGGTAGAGCTTTCTAGTGTGATGTTTTTCTTCCAAACATGCAGTTCATGGTGAATTTAAAAATCTTGAGCCAACAATTAGTGGTGTGAATTTGTCCTTTCTTGTGTCTTTTACATGTTCTTGCTGCTACGTCTTCTTGCTGCTCGTCTTGTCTTGCTGTGAGGAGGCAGGGGCGGCAGCACTTTTCAGGGGTTCAGACCGCTGAGACTCAGCTGCTGTGGCAGGTGGGATTGTGCTGGGGGAAGGCTGAGCAGCAGTCGTTGTCCCGGACCACAGTGCGGACACGGTGGCCAACTCTCTGCCGATACCTGCCACCTGCCTTGTGTCCGGGGGGTCCTTGCAGCGGGGCTGGGCCGGGGCTGTGCAGTCTTTCTGGGTGGAGGACGATCGCAGTACTGGACAGGTGACTGGCTCTGGTTTAAGTTTGACTGAGGTCTCGGATAGCCGGTGAGATGTCTGAGGGCTTCTGGGGTGCCTGAATGGAGATGAGAGGTGGTCCGCAGGGAGCTGGGAGTCGGGGGTCTTGGATATCTTGTCCGTGGGGGTGCCGAGTATCACCGGGCCCAGCACACTCTTAGCCACCATGGTGAGCTGGGACACCACCTTGTCCACCCCGCTCTCAGTGACTGAGGCTAGGGAGGCTGATGCCCCAAAAGCGGCAGCGGCAGCAGCAGCCATGCTCTGGGCCTGTCTCCTGTTGTCGGCTTCTTTCTTCTCCTTGGAGATGCCTGGAGAGGAGCATGTGGGTCGCACTACTTCTCGGTCATCACTCTGCCCAGGAGAGGCAGCAGCAGCAGGAGTAGTGACGGTAGAGGAGGTGGTGGGTATGGTTCTGGGGCTGTCCATGATTCGGTCGTCAGATTTTGGTTCTGGAGAGGCAGTCTTCCCCTTGAGACTCCTCCTGTCTTGCGGAGGTGCCGGTTTGAGGAAGGGCTCCTTGCTGACTGAGATGAATGCACTGCCTGGAGTGGAGAAGGGTAGGGGACCCTGGGTGGGTATAGCGGAGGTGGTGCCCTCTGAAACCTTGCCTTCTTGTCTCCCACAGTCGTCTTCTGCAGACAAGGCTGAGGTACCGTCTTTCCCTCCCAGGGAGGTGCCGCTCGCTGTGGGCTTCTGCTCGATAAGCTTGGCTTCCGTTACGGAGGGGAGTGTGTGTGATGGAGTGTGCCTGCCCAACTGTGACGGACCGGACTGTGTAAGCGTGGTGGAGGAGGTGCAAGAAGAGAGGCAGAGGGAGGGCAGGGTGCCCCCAGGGCCCGTTCGGACGGTGGTGGGCCGAAGCAGGGGAGGTGTGGTGAAGGTGGTCCCCCTGCGCCCATCCTGGCTGTCCTCCGATCCCTCGTCTGTCTCGTCCTCCGATGAGTCAACCTCGTGTATAGCGTCTTGCTTCTGCAGTGACTCTCTCCGCTCAGCTCTGTCCTGCCGGATGGCCGACAGTTTGTCCTTCAGCTTGCTCTTGCCCGGGACCAAGCCCAGTGAGCCGGGCACTGTGCTGGGACTCCCCTCGCCTTCTTGCCGCCCAAGCTTCCTGGAGGATGACGAGTGTTTCTGCAGGCTACCCTTCTCCACCCCACGCCCTGCTGAGGACAGCAGGCCCTCGCTGGCAGACTCCTGGCAGGCACAGAACAAGATATATACTCACACCAAATACAGGAAAGGGCACAACAATTCATCATGGAACAGAAAAAGTACTGTGATAACACAAACTAGTTTCAGCTGCTACTTAAGCAGTATTTCTATATATATATATATATTGTTATTCTATAAACTATTCCTTAAGTAATCAGAAACAATTTTTAATGTTGTAGATGATTTTGCAATATTTTCAGCTCTTCCAACAAATACTTCCAGGACTGCAACAAAAAATCTTGCTACGCAAAAAATAAATGTCCAATGAAAGGGACAATATAGGGGCTAACATTAACGGTATTTAACAGAGTGATTTAAAGTAAAAGGTTCCATTGCTGTACTGTATGGCAAACGTCTCCTTTGTCATCACATGTCCCTACAGGAATAGTAGGAGCTCCCATTACCTGGAGGCTCTGTAGACTCGGATCCCTCTGCAGCATCTCCTTCTTGAACTCGGAGTGGGAGATGTCCAGGCTGTGCTTACGGCAACCCACAGCAGGCCCCACCACCAGCTTCTTGTCCCCCGCTGTGCCGACACTCGACGGGGAGGAGGGCGAGGAGGAGAGGAGGGAGGCCAGCTTCTCGGTCGACTGCACCCTCTTGAGGAGCGGCGAGCGCGGAGGCTCTGCGCTCTTTGGCCTGGAGATCTGTCTCACCAGGGGAGGGGAGGAGTGGAGCTTCACGGGGAACGGCGGTCCCATGGCATGGCCAGAGAGCGGCGATGGGGAGCGCTGGGGTGAGGTGCTCTGGGGGGTGGGCGAGGGCGTGCGGGCCAACGGCGAGAGAGGGATGTTGCCAGCGGACTTGCGACGGGGAGAGCGGTACTGGCGCTGCAGTTTGGGGGCCAGGCCGTGGAGGGAGCTGGGCCGGATGTGGCCCGAGCTGGCCGGCGAGTTGGGTACGCTGGAGCTGGGGGAGCTGCTCTGGGAGGAGTTCCCTCCCACTGGAGGGCAGAGAGACAATATGCACGTTCATATGTGGTGCAGAGACACAACCACAGGAACACCACACACACACATACATACAATACAATACATAAAGACATGAAAAATATGAATACAAAAACAGGCACAGTGACAACACACACACACACACACACACACACACACACACACACACACACACACACACACACACACACACACACACACACACACACACACACACACACACACACACACACACACACACACACACACACACACACACACACACACACACACACACACACACACACGAGCCCCATATACATTAAAACAAATCCTATTATCGTCCATCAAAGTCAAAAACATCATACAGTGTGCAATCATTAATCAACATGAGGGTCATTTACACATTTAGTGCTCATTCATAACATGTAAGAGATGAATGTACGTGTCTGAGCACCAGTGTGGGCCTGAATAAGTAAGTATGATTGAAATGAAGGAGCTGCGTGACTCTACTGTGTAAAAATGTACAGTTAGAGCAGAGGAACTGGAAGATATTACTTATGCGTGCATGTATGTTATTAATACACTGTCATTCTACATGTGTTGTCTCGGCGGTATGAAGAGACTTTTGCCGATACGTCCTTCTATGGCAGTGGTTCTCAATCATGTAGAGACCCCAGAGGGGTCCCTACATGTAGAGACCCCAGAGGGGTCCCTAGAGGGGTCCCCAGAGGGGTCCCTACATGACACACTACATTATAGGAACTCGTCAAACATTGGTTTAATTGTCAAGTAATATCAGAAAGAGGCAATTTAATTTAATTTAACAATTTAAGGTGGGGTTGGCGAAAGGTAACCCGACTCCGCCAGATTGCGGCAGTATTGAGTTCACAAGTTCCGTCCTCCTGCCCGGATCTGGGCTCTCTCAAGCAGAAACGATAAACCGGAAGCAGCGGGACAAAAATGATGATATCTCCATAATAATTTCGAGTTGTAGTCTTGTTAGGTTGTGTTTACATTTGCACTGTGGCAGCGCTTCAATACGGCATCAGTATCGCGTTGATTTTCCGCCTCTAGCGGCCGCATATCTTTCCGGACAGAAATGGCCGGTCAGAGTACATCGTCTCTGCCTGAGAGGGACCAGATGGGAGCAGGAGGAGGAACTCACTGCTGCCACCAGCTGGCGAAGTCAGGTTAGGCGAAAGGGCCTTTGTGTGGAGTTTGCATGTTCTCCACGGCCTGAGTAAGTACCCTCACAAAAACATGCAGTAATCCTGGTCTCTATACTGCCTCCCCCTGGTCCTGATGGAGGGGAAAGGAACTGGTTGGAATAACGTGTTCCACTTCCTTCCACGCGTGTGTATGTGTGTGTGTGTGTTCTCACCAGAGTGAGCAGAGTCTGGTGTAGACCTGTAGCCCTGTGTGGGGCTGCGTGGTGACAGGTTGTGTGTGGGGGACCCGGGGACGCTCTCCCCAGAGGACAGCGAGCGGTTGAGGGAGGACAGACTGCGGCTGGTGTGGAGGAGAGACGCCTGCTTAGTGATCTTCCTGAACAGAGACGTCCTCTTCTTACTGCTGCTGCTGCGGAACAACACACACACACACACACACTGAATACAATGTATACAATGTAACCTCGCTCCCAGCCATTTCTCATCCGACAGAAACGCCTGGAAAAAACTACAGCCAAAAGTGTCTACACAGTGCAGTTCTATGTACTTCCCACGGAAGATGTCTTTTTTTCTTTTACAAATCACGACAGGATTTTTGTAAAGCAATTTACAACACATCAGCGTAATTTCATTGGGCAGTACTTTCCGTAAGTATCCATGGAAATCAATGGTTCCCGACCAAGCCATGAGGCCCATAGAGCAGGATCCCAACTCCTGTTTTTGTAGTGTGAGGCGGCTTGATAAGGAGGCATTGGGTCCCATATTTATAGTTTTCCGTATGACCTAGCCGAGGATTGAACCCTGGCGACTTCCCAATCTCAGGGTGGACACCAGGGGGTAACGACTAGGCCACTGAGCTGCTTACTTTCTGTATTTCTGCTTTTCAGTAAAAGTTCGTCCAGTGTTCATAAAATGTAAAGTTGTAGTCGGAGAGGGTACAAATGTAAGCAAATTGACCTGTAAGGATCCATTTGGTTACATTTTGTACTACAAATGGATAACCGAATGAATATACAATCCACGCTGAAGTAAGTGCATATACAATTAGGATTACATGTAAATCTACTCCTGCCGTGTCCTACCTGTCCTGTCCCTCCTTGGTCTTGGTCTTCTTGTTGCGTCGGGCCATCTTGGACTTGTGGCCGATCTTCCGGGCCGGGCCGATCTTGATGGTGGTGTTCTCAAACGGAGTGGCAGAGATGGACACCTTACCGCCACTCTGAGGGATGACAGAACCATTAAAACATGTGTGCGCACTGCGTTTCCCAAACAGTGGGTCTGGACTCAATTCTGTGACGAAAGTAAATATCCTTAAAATACAGTACTGTATGTACCCCTGTGTCTGTGTGTAGGGACTTTACATTTTTTTAGGGAAAGTCTGTTATTTGAGCTGTTATGTGCTGTTAGGTGCAATGTGCATGCATATGAGTGATCACTTGCACTGAGCTGTGCATAACAATGATTTTCAGCTCAGGAACACACAGAAGTATAACATACAGTACTATAGAGGACTGTTCAGAATAGGAACATTTGAAAAACTAATGACGGTTGCATCGACAATGTGACACAAAACTGTCAGCAAATGTGTCCGATTATGTCGGTATATCAATATCAAGAAAATCAGCCAATCATTCATCATCAATGAATCCTGAATGTTGTTAATCTCACTGTTTCATGAGGTGGTGTGAGGTGTTGGTAAGTGCCAACCGTGTGTCATACCTTAAGGATAAGCTCCACCACCTCGGTGTGCACTAGACCGTGTACTGCCTCTCCATTGACATGGGTGATGAGGTCTCCCTCTCTCAGCCCCGCCTCATCGGCTGGGCCCCGATCCTCTACATGCTGATGGAGATGACAGGGAGAAAAACAAGATGACGGAGAGAGAGAGAGATGAGAGATGGGGAGTGGAAGGAGAGAGAGAGAGAGAGAGAGAGAGAGAGAAAGAGAGGAGAGTTTGAAAACATGACTAATGACAAAAAACTCCCATATCTGCTGGGTGAAGTACAACAATGTGCAAACACAGCAGCGAGAGAGGGGGTAACATGGGATGAGGGAGGGGAGATTGTGGTGCTGTTTACTGCCATCTTGTGCCAACAAAAATAATTTTAATCCTGCTCTTATCTCTCTCCCAACTCTACTGGGAGAAAATTAACTAATATGGTTATGTAAAATCTGTGTAATATGATAACACATCCCTAGAGTGATAATGAATGATTACATTTGGTAATTATGTAGATCACAAATAAAAGGAACTCTTGTTGTAAGTATTCTTAGTAATTAAGAAAAAGTGAGAAGACTTTGTTGGACTGCATCCATTTTAATCTTCAATGGGTTGGCCAATCAATCTTAAATTGTACATGGACATTGAGCATTGGCATGGGCAGGGACTGACGAAGCTGATTTAAAGCCACATTTGAACTGTTTCTTTGCATTTTTTGGCAAGTCTGTGTGGAGTTGTGCCACACACATCCCTGGAAGTGTGCATGTAGTTGGGGCACATGAATCCCTGGCATGGAGCAGTGATAATTATATATTTGCATAGCACCCTTTATAGGGTATTCATACATTAGTATATTAGGGTACTTCTGTAGATTACAAATGAGCTAAACTCACTTGTAATTAATGATACAATTTAATTGATGCAACCTTTTCATAAGAAGCTGGTTGAGAACGGTTGCCATAGTATTACCACCATGCTGATGGCAGTGTGTGTATGTCACTCACCCAGACCATGTGGTGTACAGAGTAGATGTCCGTGTCGCCCATGTACACACGGATGGCCCTCAGGGTGAAGCCGTACTTCTTGCCCACCCGGTGGATGATTATGGCAGGCTTGGCGCTGCTCACGGCCGGGGACAGGTCCCTGCTGGGGGACGAGTCCCTGGACGAGGGGTTGGAGGACAGGGAGTGAGGAGACATGGGGCTGGCCAGGGGAGAGGCTGCATGGTGCTCTGAGGGAGACGCAGGGAGAGGGAGGCACCGGTCAGAGGGGTATACTGTGCTGGTACACTTTGACACAGATGAACGCACGCACACACGCAAGATTAACTTTTATATCACATAGGCAGGCGCACACACACACACACGCGCACACGCACACACACACACACACATACACACACACACACACAGGCGTGCCGTACGGACACGTGCACACACTCTAACCTGAGGGTATCATGAGGGACAGCGTAGTGGCTGAGGCTGACTTGATGACCTTGTTGAGCGGTCTGGAGCTGGCTGTGCTACTGTGTTTGTCTGCGTCTCCGGACAGCAGCCTGTGGCGCGCCCTGCGCGCAGCCAGGTCACTGATGGCTTTAGGGGTCGACACGGAGCTGCCGCTGCTCTCCGGGGTCACACAAGCACCTCCGCTGGCACCACGATCACACACGTCACCTGAACTACCCGCTGGGAGAGAGAGAGAGAGAGAGAGAGAGGGAGAGAGAGAGGAGAAATGACAGAGAGGTCACACGAGGTCATCAACTGTGGCTGACATTGAAGAAGTGCGTCGATTTTCACATTCTGCAGAATGCGATCAATAGCATGCAATTGCCGCCGCCGAGATTATGCAATCAATATTACTCATGCAGTATCATTTTACCTAAATTGCGTGCTCAGCATACCCACACTATTGTTACCATGTCTGACGTTTATCATTTACCCTCACCACTTTTGTTACACTAGATCCTGGAAATCAGGTACTTTCTATTTATCACATACTGCTACTAATGTACTGTAGATACCTGGTAAAATGTTGACAATGAACTTAATAAACTAATACTATTGTGTATAATGTCTACTACTGTGTAATATTAGTTATTTTACCTGTATAAACTATTGTTTTATTTTTCATTTTGCATATGGATATTGCCTGCTTGGCCCCTCTTTATGAAGGATTTTCTGCCCCTTGTTTCTCAGTTTTTATTAAGGGTTGTTTGTTTATTTATGTATTGTTAAATGTGGGCCTGTCAATCCCTTTGAGACTGTAACAGAAATCATTTGACTTCACTAGAAATAGTTTCTCTGTCCAGGTAAATCCAGTCAAGTGCATGCTCTGATTCTGCAGCTGTAATGCTACTTCTTTGGACTCAGTGCTGTGGTGATGTGATGGACATGTAGTCCTGTACTGACGTGTGAGCGTGGTCCTGCTGAGCAGGCTGGAGGTGGTGGGAGAGTCGTCCAGCGTCAGCTCCCTCTCCACGGGCAGCTCCGGGATGGACAGAGGCAGCTCCTCGCTCCGCGGGCCCCTCACGGCGCTCTGGCCGAGCAGGCTGGGACTCCTACGGCTGCCTGCTGGGCCTAAACAGACAAGCATACACGCAGGAGGGGTCAAACATGCACGGACAGTGCATTTGGTCGGCACAATTGGCAGAGAAAAAAACGTCGAATGATTCCCCAAACCCATCTCAACGTGCCAAGGCAGGCACCCTGTCGGCAACGGGCATGAGCTTGAGAGGTGCCCCCCGGGCGAGTGGTCGCACCGAGCTGAGAGGTGCCCCCCGGGCGAGTGGTCGCACCGAGCTGAGAGGTGCCCCCCGGGCGAGTGGTGCCCCCCGGGCGAGTGGTGCCCCCCGGGCGAGTGGTCGCACCGAGCTGAGAGGTGCCCCCCGGGCGAGTGGTCGCACCGAGCTGAGAGGTGCCCCCCGGGCGAGTGGTGCCCCCCGGGCGAGTGGTCGCACCGAGCTGAGAGGTGCCCCCCGGGCGAGTGGTCGCACCGAGCCCAGAGCTATTTTGAAAACCTTAATTTTAGCATATCGTAAATGTAATGTACTGTAGAAGCTCCTGTCTGAGCTAGGACCTTAACAACAAGGTGTATATATTTATAGCATTGAAATATTGATCCTTCTAAACTTCCAATAGACTCGTTTCACTGTGGTGAAACAGTAACACTACCTCTAAAATCTTGGACATTTAGGTTCAACTCTGTCAGGCTACTGGATACAAAGCAAAACAGAAGTACATTGTTGCAGTGGTTAGTACCTTGACCCGGTCCTTCCTCCTCCAAGGAGATGGCGAAGCGCGGCATCTCGATGATGGCTGAGCAGCAGCGCCTACGCACGGTCAGCGGGGGACTGGAGTCGCTCTCCGTGTGGGACGATTCAGACACAGACAGACGCTTACGCAGGCTGGGGGGGGTAAAGACTGGTCAGTGTACATTTATGCATGGATGCACGCACGCACGCACGCACGAATGCAAGGAGGCCACAGACTCAATCACACAATATTGCTCTAACGCGCTTCCAGAAACCCAATTTCAGCTTGTGTTAAGGCGATTTCTCTCGCCTGCGTCTTGGTGATTTTGATAAGCTTCAATATTAGATTCCCTAATAGATATCTGAATAATTAAAGCGCAGTACCACAAGAGTCATCCTGCACAAGACATGCATACGTCATTCTACATTTGTTCTCAATAAGTAATATGAACCCAGTGAATTATTCAGGGACTGTACAGTTAAAAAAAAAAGGTGAAGATCAGATGAATTTTGAATTTTTACTTTCACCTATAACGATATGCCCAGAATTGGGAGGCCAGGGTTAATGTGTTCAACATAAACTCACATCTCTGGAGATCCCACCAGCCAGGAGCGGTCTCTGGACTTGAGGCCACTGAGGCTGTCGATGCGCTCCCCACCCTCCTCACTGAGGCTGCGCTTGGTGGGGGGAGGGGTACGCTTCTCCTCGTGGAGGGAGAGGCGCTCCATGCTGCTGTACACCTGCACGCACACACAGAAAATGTAACAGGTAAAGCAACAACATCTAACTTATGAACCACTAATTATATGATTAGAAGTATTTGTGTCTTATAAGACTATCTCTGCTCAGTCCAGCGTAAAATTAAAAGGTTAACACCACCAACTGAAGAGCAACTGTGTTTGTATGGCATGAACAAAAGCTACAATCAGAACACTGTGTGTGTGTGTGTGTGTGTGTGTGTGTGTGTGTGTGTGTGTGTGTGTGTGTGTGTGTGTGTGTGCGCGTGCGTGTGTGCGTGCGTGTACCTTGCTGAAGCGAGGAGAGCAGGAAGAGAACTGCCGTAGCTCCACATGTTCATCGTCGTTGGTGTCGTCCTCCTCCTCCGAATCTACGTGGTGGTACTTGTCTGAACGAGCTGTGCACGCACACACACAGACACACACACACACGCACGCACGCACACACACACACAAATACAAATTAACCACTTAAACCCTATCTACACAGAATGATTCTCTTCACTGAAAACGGGTGATATACGAGCTCACAAGACATCGCGACTTGTCGATCAGACATTTTTTGACAAATGTTTCCCCTATTTTTACCGAATGTCCGCCTATTATCATATGCCCACAATAAGGCCCCTAGGTGTCATGTGGTTAAGAGACTAATTTAGTGCCCAATATATACAGTAGTACACAATATAACAGCCGGATGGGAACCGTGAGGTTCCCAGTTCGATCCCGGGCTCCCCCAGAGTTAGTGTCAAAGTGTCCTTGAGCATGACACTGAACCCCTAATTGCTGCCGATGTGCAGATTTGTGCCTTGCATGGTTTCCACAGCCATCTGTGTATGAATGTGTGTGTGTGTGTGTGAATCTAATGCACAACCTATGTAAAGTGCATTGGATAAAAGCGCTATATGAATGCACCATTTACCATTATTTGATATATCCTGCATATTATACATATATATACATACACACACACACAAATCAGTGTTCTGCTCAGCTCTGAATAATTGCATACAGTCCAAGTGCACTTGTTAACAGAGTGTATGGTGCAGAGACAGACAGACACACACAGAGGGAGACAAGACGCATACTGTCAAAGTAGCTGGTGTCATCCTCCGACTCTAGCTGTGGGATGAACTCTGCCTTCTGCCTCAACAGACTGTTCCAGTCCAGGTCTGTGAAGAAGGCATGCTGCTTCACCTCGTATGCACTGCCTGCACACAGGAAGAGAGGACCACGGAGGGAGACGGGGACGAGGCATGGCATGAGGAGTGATAATGAGAGAGAGAGAGAGAGAGAGAGGGACGAGGGATGGCATGAGGAGTGATAATGAGAGAGAGAGAGAGAGAGAGAGAGAGAGAGAGAGAGAGAGAGAGTGGGACGAGGGATGGCATGAGGAGTGATAATGAGAGAGAGAGAGAGAGAGAGAGAGAGAGAGAGAGAGAGAGAGTGGGACGAGGGATGGCATGAGGAGTGATAATGAAAGAGAGAGAGAGAGAGAGAGGGACGAGGCATGGCATGAGGAGTGATAATGAAAGAGAGAGAGAGAGAGTGGGACGAGGGATGGCATGAGGAGTGATAATGAAAGAGAGAGAGAGAGAGAGGGCAGGAGGTTAGACTTGATTCACTGGGAACAACAGAGACACTGTTCATGTCAAGCTACAATTGGAGTTTACGTATTAAATCATACAGTGGATTATTTTTCACAACAGTGGCAGCAGTAGGATTTAAATATCAATGTGTGCCTGTTATTATATATCGTCGCTGTCGGACAGAAAACCTGTATCTCCATAATCTAGTATATATATAGTTTTGTTCATAATGCCATTTTCTGTGTGTGTGTGTGTGTGTGTGTGTGTGTGTGTGTGTGTGTGTGTGTGTGTGTGTGTGTGTGTTTTACCTGTGCCCAGTCTTTCTAGAGGGTTCTGTCTTAACAGTTTGGAGATGAGGTCTTGCGCTTCTTGTGGGAGAGCCTCCTCCTCCTCTGGCCAGATGATCTCATCTACAGTGCAACACACACAGTTCCACTGGGTTTATTTTGTGACTAAAAACTACAAGATAAAAAGCGCAAGAACTGGAACAGGAGTGTGCTGGAGGGAATACTATACAATCCGCCAGAAGGCTAACAATACAACACCGCAATGCACGGAGGCACTTAGACCTTACCTACACACGGCATAAATATGGACAGAGACATGCTCATAAAAAAAGATATACAAAATCAATGGGAGTTTATGATCATTGATTTGCCCTTTCATCAAAAGGAAATCAAAGTGGAACAGAACGAACAGGGAAAATCACAATCGATTTCATCTCTTGTAAGTCATGGCTCTGCATGTAGAAGACGGAACGGAACAGCGTCTCCGTGTCTCCAGCATTTCTAATGATTAGATCATGTTACGTGTGGCCAACCACCTCCCCCCACCACTACCATACCTAGAAAGAAAGACGTTAATAATGAAATACAGCCTCAGTAATGCCTATATTGAGTAATGGATTATGGATACAACGCAACATTGCACTTGCAAACTTTGTTTTGGCTCTAGGGACACGTATTTCATAAAATGAATTAACTTGTGATGCTGATAGATAGGATGCAATGTAATCTTGTTAAAGCTTTATTTAATTCAGCATACCTTACACAGCAATTCCTCCATTAGATCTTAGTAACGTCACACTATATGTTGCCTTGAATGCCCTTTCTGCACAACGTTACATTTCCTAAAAGTTCCATATTGGGACCTCCCTTTCCCAGATTTATATAGCCTCTTGTCCACCGCACCATGGAACGCTTCTGAGAATGCTTTATAACCATTCCAACGGTTTGGTGTTGTTAGATGGGGAACACTTTATACCATGGCCAGTCAGCATGGCTGCATAACCATGCTCAATCCACTGGGAGGGTTTAATGATGCTTATTGGTTTTACACCCTGATATCTGGCCTCTGGTACTCACCACTGATGACCTGTCCAAACAGCTCCTCAGGGGTGTCACCAAAGAATGGAGCACAGCCCACCAGGAACTCATAGAGGATGATTCCCATGGACCACCAGTCCACTGGCTTCCCATAGCCCTGACGAAGTATCACTTCAGGGGCAATGTACTCTGGGGTACCGCACACCTGGACGGATGGAAACGCACACGTGTGCACACAGTCACACACACAGGAAGAAAACTTAGTTGCAAGATACAAAAGATTATTGCTTAAGAAGATACTTGTTAGATACTATAATACTAGTTTTGCATTTTGACTGAACTCACTGATATACTTGCTATCAGTGAGTATAATTCCCACTAGCCAGTAGCCACTTCAGCAGGCAACAGCAAATCGTCGGTCAGGGCTTATTTTCTATGAAATAAATGAACACTAATTTAAATGTGGTTTGTGTTCCGGTTGAGGTGACATACCTGTTTATCCAGGAACTCTCTGGTGTCCTTCTCTATGTGTCCTTCATACAGGTTGGTGGTCAGACTCATCAGACCGATCTTAGACAGACCAAAGTCTGTCAGTTTGATGTGGCCCATGGAGGTGATCAGCAGACTGCATGAAGATGAACAAATATTATCCTCTATAAAGATCCTGGTCGTGGAAGATAAAGCAACACTAGGCAACCTAACTGAGCCACACCAGGAAACTGAAACCTATGACTTTAAGAGGAATCAATATTCAGGAGAATCAAGAGGGTGTATTTGTCACTATACTCATACAGGGACAAGAAGTGAAATGCTAGAATGGCGAGGTCCACAAGAAGTGCTAACAGTGACACGACTCGACAATAACAATGACAGTGGACTTCCCTCTTGGTACAGACTAAGTATGGTCTAATCTCTGTTCAAGCGGCTGGACTGACTGGTGAACTGGTTCAGTCTTTCCTTTAAAAATGTCCGCTGAATGTATGCTCAAAGTTGCTAAATAGGACCAAAAGCACGGATATATAAAAGCTTTGCTACTTTATGACCAGTCACTTCCTGAGACATTACTCAATATGAACTTAATGACTTGCCCAGTAAAATATGAAATGCCTGCACTTTGCTGGGTGTGGGATAATGAGATGCTTACAGTATGTTTCCTTATTGAATGTGTTATGAAAACAGAGCGAGGAAAAGGTTTATGCTGCTGGCTGTTTGAATGCTACATGAGGGAGTGATTGTCACATGCTTGCCGTGAGGAAGTAAATAAAACAAAAAAGAGAATTTGCTGCCAGACATCCATGTTAAAGTAAATATAACTTTTAAAAGTGTTACTTACTTGTCGGGTTTCAGGTCTCTGTGCACGATGCCATAGTTGTGCAGATATTCCAGCGCCAAGACCGTTTCTGCAAAGTACATGCGTGCCATGTCCACTGGCAGGGCTCTTATGTTCTTCAAAAGAGTGGCACAGTCACCACCTACACACAGAGACACAGACACACGCTATCAATTAGAGTGACAGAGAGAGACAGCAACAACACGCCAAGAGTAAGATACACATGACGGACAATGGCAATAACAATAACAGAAATTCTGTGAGGTAGAGAAAGAAAAATAATGACAATAAAGAAGTGATCACTGAACACAGACAGAGAGCACCATAGAATCAACACATCCTCTGGACAAACAAAACAGATAGATATCGCGTTCATGAGAATGGGACAGGCAGACAACTAGAGAAACATAGCTGTTTCCGGCGGAGGCATGATTAGCCAGTCCAAATCTTTTACAACATTCATACTGCTCCACTATTGATCTCTCCAAGTTTAGCAGTCAGAGCAGCATTCAGCATTCCAAAGTAATGAGTAGACTTAACATCTTCCACATCAATATTTTCAGTTACTTCTCTTTCACTATAAAAGGGTGGAAGCTGAAAAACAACTTAGTTTAGGTCTGCTGAAGGAACACTTGGCTGCACACTAACTGCATATTATATCTCAAAAACATTTTAAACAGCAAATGAGCAATGGAAAGTAGTTGTTAATTATTCATAGCCTGTTTATGCAATGTGAATGTTGTTACTCGATAAACAAACTAAATTCCATAGGATGGTGTAAAGTGTTGGTTGGTGGGTGTCAGGTACCCTCAGCACCCACTGGAACTCCTACTAACCTTCCACATACTCCATGACCATGCAGAGGTGTCTCCTGGTCTCAAAGGAGCAGAACATGGACACCACAAAGGGGTTCTCTGCGAAGGTCAGGATGTCCCTCTCCACGAACGCCTGCTGGATCTGGTTCCTCAGGATCAGGTTCTGCTTGTTGATCTTCTTCATGGCGAAGCGCTGACGCGTCTCCCTGTGGCGCACCAGGAACACAGCCCTGAGGAGCACAGAGGAGTAAACCACATGAACATTAAAAAAAATCACACCCGTGTGAACTGAGTGGTGCAAGGTCTTATATAGTCTGATCAGCTATGTCAGTGACGTCACACACTAACCATGCTCACCTTTTCACGGAGTCACGGACACGTACACAGGTACACAAACATAGATACAGACAAAGCTGGTTGTTGGAGTGGTTTGCACCATTAAAAAATAGCAAAAATAGCAGATCTACAGGTACACAACACCTCTTGATGTCACACATTGTGAGCTTGTAGATTTTATTTTTTTTGTTTTGTCATACAGCAACAGGCTTACAGTGGCTTATGTAGGGCAAATCCGATGGAGATGAGAGAAAACCGAGACTAAGAGACTGAGAGCAGAGTTATAGCTATATGCAGCTTTTAACCCATTCAGGCCTGACGTCGAAATAAAAAAAACGTTCGCTCTGAAAGAATATATATTCAAAGATTTGTGCCGCATTTTTACGATTTTCCAAAAATAGCAGACCTACAAGTTCATAGCGCGCCACTCGGTGGCGCGCTATGAGCTTGTAGATCTGCTATTTTTCAATAGCTAAAGTATAACATAATGCTTAGTTAAAACACCAAAAGGGGTTCCCGCCCAAAATGGGTTAAAAGCTATAATATGACACAGATGCGTCCTCAGGTCTAAATGGGTTAACATAAATACTGTAGATATATTTATAACTTTAGGAGTAGGAACCTTGCACACGGCAACTTCAAATATCTCATGTGCGATACTGTAGGAGGACCAATGTATAAACGTTGTTATCCTGTCTTACTATTGATGTTATTCTTTAAATGTATTTATTTGGTATTGTTCATTAGATTTACCATTATTGCTGCTACAGTCTGAGGAACCAATACCAAAATAAATTGTACTTTTATAGTATGCACTCGTACACAAGATTTAACCTAATAAAAAACCTAATCTTGAAATAGATGTGTTGACAGAGACAGATGAGCCCCAACTACGCAACAATGCATAAATTATAGGCTTTAAACAGAGAGATAGAGATGGATAGAAGCCAGCCAGCCAGATAAACAGAACGATACAGGAACAGAAAGTTACATAGATGAGAAACAGCTTACCCATAGGCCCCATTGCTGATGAGCTTGATGGTTTCAAAGTCCTCTTCTTGAGGTGGTTTAGTTTTTGGCAAGGCTGGGACTGTAGCTCCTCGACCCTGGAAAAAACACACGCATACATACATACATACATACATGAATTCTAAGAATCTCTGACTGTCCGCCGCAGTCTGAAAACTCACCTCTTCAGACTCCATCTTGGCCCGTAGCACTTGCACTTGCCTTGAGGTCATTGGAATTTATAATTTAGCATTTTATTAGATTTGTAATTTAACATTTTATGTAGACGTAGCACGTAACACTCTATAATGTCATGTCATAGCCTCACTGTAGCGATCTACTGTTCGGTACATATCTGTAGATATTAGGTTCTTAGCTTGCTTATGATTCGTGATTACTATTTATATGTATTTGATGTATTACCTTGTGTTGATGCTTACTGTAAATCGCTCTGGATTAAGAGCCTCTGCTAAATGCCTAAATTGTAAATTGTAGGGTATGACTGTACCAGGAATAACTCAAGCGTTGTCTAATTGATTGACCTGAAACTCGGTGTGTGCCGGTGATACCCGAGGAAGGTATAGTGCAGTAGTGAATTCAGTTGGGGGGGTATATGTATATGTCCCCGTACCTCCATATTTAGTTACTCTGGGAAAGGGTACAATGGGTACTCTGGTCCCCGAAGGCCTAGTTTACTACAATTGAGAGACTCCTTTGTACTGAAAAAGGGCAGAAATATGTCTGTGGGGAAAAAAGATGGTCGAAGAAACCTCTCAAAAGTAAGCTTTTATTTGTTAATAATTAACTGAATCATGAGAATAAGTGTTGGCACTCACGTCTACCGAGTCGTCAGTATCCGGAGTGTCTGGGTTGCCACTGTCATAACTGCTCAGCTGGGCCATTTCTGCAGACGCACAAGATGAAGTATCTCCCATCAGAGTTAACCAAACCAAAGATAAATGCTACTAGCTAGCTCTCAGATCCACTGGCATTAACCTACATTTGTCTAAATGTGTCCCCTCAAGTTAAGTCATAACATTAGTAAACTACTTACTTTGAAACATTAGTGGTACATGATATATTAAAGCACATTCTTCACCACTCCTTCAACTGATCATGCATGCATACACACACCCACACCCAGGGAATCTCTGATGCTATAGCATACCCTCCAGGGGGTCCCTGGTGAGGCCCAGCTGGCTGATGATGTATCTAGGGATATCACACTTAATGCCCTGGCCCTCTTTGGCATGGCCCTCTGCTGCCTCTAACAGGTGGTAGAACTCCTCAGGATTAAACTCCTACACACACACACACACACACACACGCACACGCGCACGCGCACACGCACACGCACACGCACACGCACACGCACACGCACACGCACACACACGCACACACAGAGAGAAAGGAAGGAAAAGAAAAGAAAAGTGTGAAACAGAGAGACTGGTACATGGCAATGATGGCACAGAACAACATAACCCCTAGAGTAAAAGATCTGCAGTATAACTAATGTTTAGGCTAGATTGTGGGGGTTCATTAATTCACAGTACAAACCATCGTCTTAAACCAGAGCCATGCTTAGTTGTGCGTTGCTAAAAGCTCAAAAGTGTTCCGAGTTTGTATTGTAGATCATTGCATGTTTTTTGAGAGTGACACCCACACGTGGCACAACCAAGTATAGCTCACGGGTTATTCCGTGTGTCCTCTGACAACGACATAGGGCCTATAGAGCGTCACAGTCCCGCCCCCTACCATGGCCCAGGAAATGATTCTTAGTCCGGGAACCGAAGGGTGATTTTTGGCTGAACGTGGTTTCTTCAGATAAAGTTTTTTTGTCAACTGATTCTTGTAGCTTGGGGTCACCTCTTAATAATTCAAGAGGGTGCCCAGTGATATCCCTTGGGCATTTTTTGTTATTAGCCCCTTAATGCCCGAAACACAAAAGAATCCACCCAAAATAGAGTTTTTTGGTATTTCATGCAAAATACTTGGTCTAAATGCATCAACTTTGAATTCTACAATGTTTATGAATGTGGATATGCAATCCACATTGTATAAATGTATAAAATGTATGATTAATGCATTATTTATTAATGCATATTATTAACCCCTTCATGCCTGGAAACCCCAACATGCCATAAAATATATCTTTTGAGAATGAGATTGTATGCACAATAATCAAGTCAAATGTATCAAATCTGCTTTCTACCATCTGTATTAGTGAAACTGTAGCATATTTCTTTTCAGGTTGAAGATGGTGGCAACAACAGCCAAATCCAATTAAAATGATACACTCCAAAGTGTATGACCTAAATTATATCTATTCAATGGTCATCGTACTCCTGTCTAGTGACTGTGATGTTCATGTGGAGGACGCCCTTGCCTATGAGCTGGCACCAGTCTTAACTGCCATGTTCACAGAGGATGGAATGCAAATGTATATACCTTTATTGAAAGGATAAGCCCCTTGAGATGCATCAAGGGGCTCTCATTAGAAGCATGGGGGTCTCTCATTAGAAGCATGAGCACGGTGTTAGAAGATGAGTGAAAATCGATTCTTTAAATACATTGAAAAGAAGTGATTGATCTAAGTCTAAGTAATTCAGAAAGCCACGTCCACATTGAAGACGTCACTTCGGGAGGAATGCTGCTGATGCAGATGTCACTGTCATTGATGGATCAGACCTTTGGACCATCCAGCTGATGTCAACAACATACCTGTCTGACAGTGATGTCTACCTAATCTTCGAGATATAGGTCTACTGTGAAGTCTGTGATTACATCATGGTCATGATCAGGTCAGTCAGCAGAGATGCCAGGGAGACGGGGGTCAGCTAGAAATACCATGTCCTATCATGATATATCTCCTCCAATCACTGTAGCTACAAACAGCCGCCTTTTGAGGTCTGATTTCCACACTCCTCATCTTGTGCTATAGGCATTCCAGCAAGTGCCATCTGGACTTTCAGGTCCTGTTCAGTTAAGGAAACTATGGAGGAAACTAGAATACTAGTCTGGGAGAAAATAATGGGAAAGGTCATGCATGTACTTCAAACCAGCTGCACTACCATCAACAGATTAATTGAGAATGTATAGATCCCCCACTTTTAAACATCTTTGTGGCAAAATGTTGATGGGCATCTTACACCAGCATGAGACGAGAGTAGTTTGGATGGAAAAAGACAGATCTATCAGGCCACTGAGCCCTACCAATCTACCTAAAGACCTGCAGTAATAAGTGTAATAAAGTAATAAAAGTAATAAGTGTAATAAAGTAATAAGTGATCGAGTTAATTCATAGGAAAGGAGGTGTGGTGGACATGACCACTTCCAAATAAGCATTTATTTTGGAATGCAAATTTGTTGCTTTTGCATTCATTATTGTAGGCCTATTTTATGGGATTTTGCTGTGTTAAGCATGATGGGGTTAATATCTAAAAATGCCCTATTCTGAAATCAAATATATTGTACATATCCACATTCATGCGGATAAACACTCTAGAAAGCTAATTTGATGCATTTAAACAATATATTTTATGGGATTTGGGGGTTTGAGGCATGAAGGGGTTAATATGCATTAATTAATAATGCATTCATCATAAATCTACTACATTGTGCCTATCCACATCCACAAACGCATGTAGAAAGCAAATTTGATGTATTTAGACCAAGTAATTTGCATGAAATACCATACAACTTTATATTCAGGGATTTGTTAGTATTTCAGGCATTAAGGGGTTAATAACTAAATTTGCCCAAGGGACATCACTGGGCACCCTCTTGAATTCGTGAGAGGTGACCCCAAGCTACAAGAATCAGTTGAGAAATAAACTTTATCTGACGAAACCACGTTCAGCCCCACGGCTCCCGGACTATCTCCGTTCATTTTCCTCATAGACATTTCAGAAAGTATTTATTTAAAGACGTTTACGCCGCGGACAAAGCCAACTCTTGTCGTGACAAATCATCAACAAACACAATTTTTCGGGCCAAACAAAGAATTAGAAAGTAGAAAAAAACGGCAGGTTACAACACTTTTTTTTTGTTGTGTTTTTCTTCTATGTAATTATTTGTTTGGTCCAAAATATTGTGTGTGTTGTCATGATTTGTCACGACTCGAGTTGGCTTCGTACGACGCTTAAAAGGTCTTTAAATAAATACTTTCTGAAATGTCTATGGGAAAAATGCATTGTGATTCATTTCCTGGGCCTGGCGTCGTCATGAAAGGAGGCGGGACTGCGACGCTCTATTGCTGTTATTTCACCCCATGACGCGCGCACACGCACACACACACACACACACACACACACATGCCCCCGCTCCAGGCTGTGCTGCAGAGGGGGTACTTCCATTTGTTAAAACCCGTCTCGCATGGTGTTAAGAGCATTACTCAAAGCTACAGTTGTACAGTAAGCACGGTTCTGTACATCGCGCTCCTCTATTTCTCCTCTACTATCTGGACTGTGCATCTGGACTCTGGAATGACCTGCCTGGCGAGCCGCAACCAAGCAAGCATAGTCTCATCTTTCATGTCAAAAAGGTAACAAAGTAAAACTCTATTTTTTTTACACCATGACGCCAAAGCGCACCACAAGCCCAAGCTCTGTAGGCAATGTTATCGGCGTTACTACACAAAGCTGGCCATAGTGCTTCAGCACATCGTTGGTGATGTGTAGGCATTATTCAAGACTGAAGAAATGTTTCCATTTACATTTTGAAGATGCTGGCTAATATATGGTATGTAGGGGATGTAAGCCAGTTTGACAGATAAGTGCTAATTAAATTAGCCAACTGTCTGAAAGCTTTTTTAATTGCGCAGGGAAGCCACACTGCGTCTTGTTCAATGCAGTGTGAATGTCGGTACTGTACCATATTGTCCAGTATTGATCTGATTTATTGATCTGTTTTAAATGAAAGTTGATAAAAAATGAAGTTATTGTCCTTCTTCCCTCCCTCCTTCCATTGTTCATTAATATTTCATATTATATATTATAATATATATAATATATATTATATATATTATATTTAAAATTGTTCTCCGTCTCCACCTGCTCTAAAAGACAGGCTGCTTAGGGTTGGATGTGTCTGTCGGGCTGATGGAGCACCATGTCTGCCACAACTCCCCTAACGCTGGCAGGGCAGAAAGCGTGGACTGGAGGAACGGCTGGCCTTATAATTTACAAATAATGCTCCACAGTGCCAGTTCTGAGCGCGCACGCACGCACGCACGCACGCACGCACGCACGCGCGCGCGCACGCACGCACGCACGCACGCACGCACGCACGCACAACTTCCCAGTGGAAGTCCATAAATGAACTGCTCTGCTTGAACACCTCTCACTTAGGGCTGGATAGTTTTAAATTGTTTATTAACCATGCGTGCAGAATTTGCAGATTAGTTCTCCACTATAAAAAAGCTATTCCTTGGAGGAAAAAAAAAACTCCCCACAGGAATGGACATAATTCCACTGTAATTTTTCAAACCCAACTCAATTTGCAGTAATAACATTGGTGCTTAAAATTGAAGTATTAACTGAAGCATAAAAAGTTAATAAAGTAAGAAATATACTATATTACACAAATGTAAATTAAAATTAAAAAGTAAAATAAGAGTACCTTCCTTGACCACACTAACCCTGATCTCCCTATTTTGGCCAAAACATTATTATTTTAGTATATATATATATATATATATAGTTTTTTTTAAATACATTCTATAGTGAAAACAAGCTCAGCGGTTGTAGATTGGCAATTCACCATTGTATATACGGGGTTAAGATGCGTATTTCTTACCAGACACTCCAGGAGGCGTGCGGGCCGGGCGATGATTATCATGAGCTTCCTCACCAGCTTTGTGACGAAGGTAACCTCCACACTCTCTGAGCGCTCGTGGGCCTGGACACAGCACACAGCACACACACACACACACACACATTGAGAGGAACTTTAATCATCATAATAGTTTTCAGTTGAACTTGAAGTTATACATTGTCCTTTGTGTGTTTTACGATAGCTAATGAGGCCAGGGCTCATAAAATCCTAGCCTTTTCATTAGTGCACACAGGCGTATATATGAATATATAAAATAATTGTCCTCCAAGAGATGTGTCAGTGTTGTTACAAACCATGTATGTTGGACGGTCCCAAAATACATTATCACTTCTTATCCATTATTCTGTCATTTCATTTTTATTTTATATTTTTTATTAAATCACGTGTAAATATTTTATCATCATGGCGTAAGCCTGTATGACCTTGGGGAGGATGGCAGCTGTCCTTGCATTCTGTTTACGCTTGTAGACTCAAAAGCGAGAGAAGCGCGGCAAGGGCAAAAGAACGGAAGGGTCCAGAGACACACAGCGGCTCCCTTCGCCGGGTCCCCGCTAATGGAAATGGGAATGACCTCAGCCATATTCCCCAACATTCACCGTGAAATGTCTTGTCAGTTTGGAGATGGTGTAATTTACCCTGCAATCTCCAGCAGCTGGCTGGAGACGGCTTCCTGGAAATAAGGTGGAAGGAAGGATGTGTGTGTGTGTGTGTGTGTGACGGTGTGTGTGTGTGTGTATGGGGGGGGGGGGGGGGGGGGGGGGTTATTCAGGTTGTGTTTGCGGACGCGAGTGTGGGTGTGCGCTTGTTCAGGATATGTATGTGTAGACGTGTGTGGGCGTGCGTCTGTTCAGGACATTAGGGAAGGCTATAGCATAATCAAACACCCTGTAAGACATGCAGCACACTGGAGAGCAGAGAGAGTGTGTTTGTGTGTGTGTGTGTGTGTGTGTGTGTGTGTGTGTGTGTGTGTGTGTGTGTGTGTATTCTGTACTGTATACGTGTGCTCGCAAAGCAGGCCTATCTGACTGTATGTGTCACAGCAGTATAATGGAGAGGCAGAGCTAGTTAATAAACAATGTCTCAGCCAGGCCAATGTGTGTGTGCTCCGTGTGTGTGTGTGTGGCTAATAGAGACATGATGGCAGGCATGCTGACAGACAGACAGCTGGGCACGAGCAAGGCCCTGGGGGCCCCAATCAGACCCTGAATATTTTATAACGGTAATGAAAGAACCAAAGCACTGGAGATGGTGTGTGTGTGTGTGCTAAATACTGTATATGCAACTAGCTGTGCATATATAATGTGTGTGTGTGTGCGTGCGCATGTGTCTGTGTGTGTGTGTGTGTGTGTGTGTGTGTGTGTGTGTGTGCGCGTGTGCGTGTGTACGTACGCGCACTGGGTGGGAACATGCATGTGTGCACTGACTGTATAAGTCAGTGATCATTGAGTAATGGACAGCTAAGGGACTGGCTCACATTGTGCGGTGGCTAATTAACCAATCTGTCTGCCTGTGTCTGCCTGTGTGTGTGTGTGTGTGTGTGTGTGTGTGTGTGTGTGTGTGTGTGTGTGTGTGTGTGTGTGTGTGTGTGTGTGTGGAGAGAGAGAGAGAGAGTTCTACACTGCATAGGGTGGAGTGTCCCAAGTGAGAATGTAAAGTATGTGTTAACAGCATACTGATTCTCTGCCTTTTAAACTCAGCCCCAACTTAATGTTTCTTTACGACCATCTTGAGGTGGGAGGTAGAGGCGGGGTAGTGTATACAAAATAATAATATACTGTATATGAAAAGAATACTGTAAATCTTCCTTTTAAATTAATGTTTAATTCTAATTTAGCTCCAAGAAGTGATTCTTCTGCCCTTTCATGTGGCTAAAGTTGCTGTTAGAGTATGTAACAGTTGTAACACAGTCCGAATCCATGGCACTCCAGACTACGGTACAACTTGTGCCGTGGTCGCCACAGTAAGCCACATGCAGCTTTAGTATGGGTCTCAGTTGGCCCTCAGAAACCATCCGTCAGAACCCTCCAGTTCAACAACCCATCTGACAGAGTGAGAGATGTGCAGCCCTGTTCGGCTTCACTGACAGCGTCTAGAACAGATAACCAGAGCTGAGTTAGCAGTATGGCTGACACTCCGTCTTCCCTGGCTCTCTACCCTCAGGTGACCTACAGGGGTGTAATGGTGGCTCCCAGGGCCGGGCTGGACGGGGGTTACCATGGCGATAGCCAGGCAGGTCACTCACTCCCCCCCCCCCCCCCCCCCCCAGGACCGGAATGGAAGGATGGATGGTGGGGAGGGGAGGACGAGGAGGAGAGGAGGAGAGAGAAAGGTGGAGGAGAGGTGAAGGGGGAAGAGAGGAGAGGCGAGAAGACGGAGAAACGGAGGGGAATAGAGGAGAGATGAGCTGGACTCCTGTGGGTTCTGTAATGGGGTCATGACATGGGGTGATGGAGGAATGGATGGCAGGATAAGAGGAATGGATGATCTGGGAGGGACCGTGGGAGGAGGGCTCAGGCTGCAGCAAGAGGTGAAAGCTAAGACAAAAGGACACTTGTATTTAGAACAGGTGTGTTAATCAAAAGACTGATGTCAAGAGTACAAGGGTAGGTGTAAACACATAACTGATGTTAGCATATTGTCAGCCTATGCCTCTCCTTACAAAGGAAATACATTATAAATACTACTACCTTCACATCGACAAAACTACTACACGCAGAAGTTTCATAGACTCGAATACAAGGAAGGTGGGAGCTCAGGTGGGAGCAATTTTGTGTTGATCCTTTTGTGAAATTAATTGCTTTTCAGCTCATAGTCGTGAAGGGTGTTCATTTCCAATTAAACCATACTAAAACAATAGGAGCAAATACGTCCCACGTCAGATCACTGTCTTCTAAATGTTTGACTCAAATAGTACAGCTTGAAATATCTACAATATATGACTCTAAAACCCCTTCCAGCCACAGTAAAGACTATCCAATCAAGTAAACAAAACGGATTCTAATAATCCCTGAAAATAGTTGTAGAAGTTTCAAAATTATGAATACAAAAAGAGTACAGCATCATACAATGCTCAAATCAATTGTTTCAAATCCAATCAATATAAACAAATCACATGAGACAAATTGTCTTACAGTATCTAAGGATCCATCAATTAACGTATCCCAACTTATTAATATGCTGTAGAACTTGGAGAAAGCTTGGTGTTTCCTTGTTTAAGAAACTTTCTGAAAACTTTCTTAAACCAATTCAAATGGCTACACAATATAAATTGAACTCAGGCCTGGGGAGAAGTGGACTGCACCATATGACTTGTAGCCTAAATGCAGAATATTGACAGGACAAGCAGAAAACAAAAAGTCATGTTTTCATGGGTACCGAGCTACTATTTTCTGTTTCACCAGGTACAGTTGTACCTGTTCTCAAGTCTAATTCCAATCACGTTTCACACGTTGTTCAATTCACCAATTCAAGTAACAAATCATGTTCCACGTGGACGACACTCAACCGAACCAACGGGAAACGGACTCAACTGTGAAGTCGGCGTTGGCCTCGTCCTCCTGTGGCCAGCCGTGCGTGAACACCTTCCACTCGCTCCTCCTCATCACCACCGCCTCCTCTTCCTCCTCCAACCTCCTCTGCCACGAGACGCGAGACATGGCCTCACCACCCCCCCTCCGTGAGAGAAAACGCGGGGTTCCCATAAAACGACGTAGAGAGGGAGCCCTTCCGTCCGCCGGTGCCTCACTGCCTCATCCCGTCTGCTGAGCGTTGGGGTTCCACCTGCCCTGTTCTGCCGGCTTCTCGAAAAAACAATACCGCCAAACAAAAACAATCGACACCCGCGCCAATTACAGCCTAACGAGTGATGTCATCTTCACGCTCCGTGTCGTTTGTTATCTCGCTCTCTCACGTGTGTGGTGGAAGATTTTCAGAGAGGGAGGGGGGGGGCTCCTCCAGATGTGCCTTATAGGAGAGTTTCTCTCTTGTCTAGATCTCACTCGCTCTAAAAGCATTCTAACAGGCTACACGCCCAGTACATACACATTCAGACCTCCCCACCGGCTTGGGACGGTTTCAGCAGCCAATGGAATGTTGTGGAATACCTACCTACCTAACCCCCCTCCCCAAACCCTCCTTCTGCACCGCCTTCATGCCTCGTTCTCTACGTCGCTCAAAGCCCCCTCCATCCCTCCCTCCCTCTTTTTTTTTTTGTCAGAGAGAGTCATCCGTCAGCCCTGGTGACTGCTGGAGTGTGAAATTAAAATCAGGGTGGTGTGTGTGTGTGTGTGTGTGTGTGTGTGTGTGTGTGTGTGTGTGTGTGTGTGTGTCTGTGTCTGTGTCTGTGTGTGTGTGTGTGTGTGTGTGTGTGTGTGTGTGTCTGTGTGTGTGACTGTGTGTGTGAGACTGTGTGTGTGTGTGTGTGTGTGTGTGTGTGTACACATCTGTATATGCATGTGGAGGACGCAGTGTGTGTGTGTGTGTGTGTGTGTGTGTAGAACAGAGGGTACTGTAGATATGGGGCAACTGGGAGCCATAATGTCACTCTCCAAGCCCCCAGGCATGGCAAAACTGAGCTAATAGAGATGTCACCACTGCAGAGCACAGATGCTTACAGCCACACACACACACATGCTTACAGCCACACACACACACACACACACACACACACACACACACACACACACACACACACACACACACACACACACACACACACACACACACACACACACACACACACACACACACACACACACACACACACACACACACACACACACACACACACACACACACACACACACACACACAGAAGTGTAAGCATGTGTATCCATACCTGCATGCACCAATGCACACACAGCCATACAGACGCACAGTCTCATACAGAATGACACGCATACACATAGTCCTAATAACTGATAGTACCGGTATGTTAATTACAAACCATCTTGCCATGAACATAGCATGTGGTATATTGTTAGGGGACGAGCCCACGGGGTATAGCAGGTGTCATTCTAATGGTTTAACCGGCCAAAGTAGCCTCCTCATCCTATGACATCACAGCCTGCTGCTGACAAACAGCCACTAACTGCCGTATAACGATGAGGGAATGAAGGGGTGCGTCACTCAGTGAGTTGACCCACGGCAAGTCAAGCGCGACCGTCTGGGTGGGACGGACATATGATGTCTTACTCAATGTCCCTGATTCAGTGACTGGATGATCCTGCCTTGCATTCAAAGTGCTTCAAAATACTTGCTGTGCTTCTCTCCATTGTTTTTGAACCCATCTATCTATGCGATCAATACCTATTGCTCAACATATCGGTGTGTAGCTGCATCTCTGGTTTCTACTGCACTTTAGTATGTTCAGTAAATCTATCAGTGTCAAAGTATCAAACTGTTTTCATAATTGAACAAATTCAACAATAATAATAATTGTGTATAAATGAATTCCATCAACCCAATCTACAGCATAGGGTTATTTATTTGTAAAAAACCAAACAAACAAAAAAACACTGCTGTAATTCCCATTGTCTTATCTTTCTACAGTGTCTCAGATTCACTGGAACCTCCTTCTAAATCATGTCATACTGTAAGCGACAATGGGCTGAATTTTACTTACATCTGGCAGAGGTCAAGAATAATAATTGTCCCCTTTGATTCCCTGGCTTGAGCAAGATATATTCTTGAATTCATGGACTACTTTTTGGGGGAGGGCCGTTACATGCGGAGCAGTGACAACTGACAAGCCACCAAAATAGCAGTAACTGTCCACTTACATCTTGCAGCAGCTTCTCCAGGTTATCCTGAAGCTCGTAGAAGTAGCGCGAGGTGATGAGGCCCTCTCGGCTTTTCTCCAGGCAGTCTCTGGACAGCTCTATTAGCTGGTGGTGGATGAAGCTCAGGACCCCGTCTGCCAGGGGGCAACCCTTGTCGGTGGCCGAGGAGATGAGCAGGTCAGCGAAGCGCTCCTCCATTTGAGCTGTTGCCTGGAGGAACAGAGAGAGAGGGAGGGAGGAAGAGAGGGAGTCGGTGGGATTGGAGAGAGGGATTTTGGCCGGGTTGGTGGCGGGGGGAAAGGAGGGGAGAGAAGGGGATGAGTCACAAGGACAGATGCATGAGCAGCAAGGGCACCTTATCCCATTTTGACCTGAGATCAGATTCTAAAAATGTCTTCTACATCCTGACAGTTTTCTGAAAAAGCTATGTTTCTATGTCAGTCGTTCTTCGATTTTTCAAAAATAGCAGACCTACAAGTTCGTAGCGCGCCACTTGGTGGCGCGCTATGAGCTTGTAGATCTGCTATTTTTCAATAGCTAAAGCATAACATAATGCTAACACCAAAAGGGGTTCCCGCCCAAAATGGGTTCAATTTGTGTACACATACACAGAACTACTGCCTGACACAGGCTTGCAGAGTATACGTCCAGTGTTTCCTGTATGTCATCCCCTTCCCTCTCCTAATTTATACTTTGGTGACAAAATGTCACATTTTCAACTGGAAAAGTTTCAATGCATCACAGCTCATCTGAAAAGGGGTTATTTTTGTCCAAGTACCTTTTGTCACTGAAGCGTAAAACACTTCAGGCCCACCTCTGATCTGAAGAACCAGTGTGTGCCTATATGTACGTACCTTGGGGAATCTCTCCTTGTACACATGGTTCATCATCACAATCTCATGGTCAAAGGAGATGGGTGATCGCCCGGGGCTGGAACAGAAAGAATCACACACACACACACACATATAAGTATAGAGAATCACTGGTGGTCAGCCAAGCCTTAAGAGAGACACTGAGATCCATAATGTACAATTGGTCAGGATTTTTATAAACCTACACCAGGGATTCCAAATCTGTGTGTGTGCGTGCATATTGTACATGTGTGCAAAGCCGTAAGTACGCAGTGTGTGTGTGTGTGTGTGTGTGTGCGTGCTTTCAATTTGACAGATAGGAGATGGACGGGTCGTCGAAGAGATCACTGATATATAAAAAAGGAGTGGAGATTGCACATGCTCACAAGACCTAAGGGTGTTAATCTTATGTGTGTGCATGTGTGTCAGTGCACTGGCAGGTCACAGAGGTGTAAAGTGAATTCTCTGACAGCCCATACTACAAAACCACCCCGATATGGCCATGCACCGTTGCACATGGACAGATATAGGCACAAAGGTAGCGTCTCAAGAGACCTCTGGCCACAGCCCCCCCACATCCCCTATGGAGTGGAGTGTATGACAGTAGGAGAGTGACAGCGAGGGGAGAGGGATGGGGAGATAGACAGCTAGACACACACTGTGGGCAGTTCATTGGGCCTGTCCACTATACCAGACTAGAGTGCTAAAGGTCAGCTCTCAAGGGGGTTTGAGTGAGAGCAAGCCAATGTCCAGAGAGAGACACTGATGTGTATTTTAGTCCATATTATTAGACCCCAAAGAATACAAAACCCTCTATCTGTCCTTCATCTATCTCTCTCTCTCTCTCTTTTAAACTCTTCTCCTTCCCGAGATGTTTCCCTTAGCCCCGCAATTCTCTCTCTTTCAAAGGGAAGACCAAATAGTAACATCAGCAGACCTGACCTTTTAGACAAAAATGATAGTTGATGAGGTGATGAAATACGTGTCCATGCTGCGTGCGTGCGTGCATGTGAGAGAGAAAGGGGGAGAAATATTTCAAGGGTTCTGAGGATTTTGGTAGGCGTGTGTGTTATTTATTCCCTCCAAGAAATTTGTGATGACTTATATACAGTATATATATTTTATAAGCTCCAAGCTTTATATATATATATATATATATATATATATATATATATATATATAAATATAAATAAAAATCTTGGATCGTTTGGTGCACCTTATTGGCGAATCACGCAAGCAAACATTGAAAGCACAAAATAATTTCCATGGAAATTAAAACAACCGAAACGCCAAACACCAGAAAAATGCAATGATCACAGAATTGGTGTGAAATTCTGGAGATTGCATACTGCAGATGGACTAAAAAAACAACAGAGGCTACAGATGCCACGGTATGAGTCATCCCTGACCATGTGCACATTCACATGTACGTGCATGCACACACACACAGACAGGAGGGGTGAGGTAATGCTTTAAGTCACCCATGGGAAGCTCAATGTCCAATTACCGAGCCTAATAGAAATGAGAGCATCGTGACATATGAGCACAACATCATAGAGGCCGTTTATCAACATGCCAGCACACAGGTAGCGTGTGCGTGCGTGCGTGCATGCATGCGTGCGTGTGTGTGTGTGTGTGCACAGTGCACACACACACAGGACATTATTCTATGAGAATGTCAAATTTGTTTTTATAAATTAGTAATAATTCATAATTAATACTTCAAATTTCAACTTCAGACACAAATCATAATTTCTCATGTAATACAATTCTCAGTGCTAATGATGAATACTGAACTCTAACCACTTTCAACCTGGCGTACCTAATTTGGGCATGTCATTATACAGTATGTAGGAAATGTTTACATTTAGTTTCCAAACAAAAAAGTACCGGAGACACTGATCTACAGTACAAGCTTTGTATGATGAAAATAACAGATATACAAGCCCACAACAGGTCTCTATGCAACGCATTGTGGGCTTATATACACGTATATAGGACTTATACGTGTATAGGACTTAAGTAATTCACACTTAACTCTCTAGCACTGTTTCCCAAACACTGTCAGGACTCGAGACCCATTTGTGGTTCATGGATAATTTTTTTCGGGTCCCTACAGTTGGAGGCCATCGATATTGTCCTTTTCTTTTTGCTGAGGTTTGCGTGATCTGCGCAAAAGGACAGTTAACCCATTTTGGGCGGGAACCCCTTTTGGTGTTTTAAACATTATGTTATAATTTAGCTATTGAAAAATAGCAGATCTACAAGCTCATAGCGCGCCACCGAGTGGCGCGCTACGAGCTTGTAGGTCTGCTATTTTTGAAAAATCGTGAAAATATTTATTTCAGAAAACTGGAGGATTTAGAAGGATTTTTTTTTAATTTTGAGGTCAGGCCTAAATGGGTCAAATGATGAGGGACAATATCGGTGGCACCCAACTGTATATTCTTTGTTTCCTACATTTAGTTTTTAATCACTTTCAACCCCAGTAATTTCATAAAGAAATAAGAAATTCAATAAATTAGAAAACAAATGTTGCCTAGTGAAAATAGCTGATCTACAAGCTCACAATGTTGCGCGACGTGACGCGCTATGAGCTTGTAGATCTGCTGTTTTCACAAATTTGGGTCCTCGGCAAACGTCGAATTTCCCTTTTGGGTCTTGAGCTAAAAAGTTTGTGAACCACTGATCCCGAGGATCATTTTAGTGTGCGACATGTGTCTCGTCTCGTGTCTGTCATACTGGAAACAAAACCAAATCTCTCAGACAGTGGCTGCTGGAAGAAAAAGGTTAGTGGTGACAGAGATGGATGAGCGGCCAGCGGCTGTTTGGTACGTACTGCAGGCTTGCACTTCCATTTTCACAGAACACTTGTCCTTTTCCTTTGTCTGCCCCTCTAGCTTTGAGCGCTGCCTGCCGTTATTAAATAAAAGCTCCCGTTTCAAAACCAAGTTGTACTTTAACTGGGATGGGGGCAGAAAAAAAGGATGAATAACATCAGACAGCCAGTCAAAGGCTAATTAGAGAAAACAGGCCATATTTCTCCTGTAATGGGAAATAAAAATCAGCTCGCGGCGATCCCTGCCAAAAACGATTTCTGTCATTATTTTGATAGATGACCTTTTAGATGAGGTTGTACGTGGAAAATAATATGTGCAAGACTTTTTAATACACTTTTTAATTTTCTTTGGTCTGTTTTGACCAGATCAGTTCAAAAGTTATGAGCATAATATCTCTCCGCGTTAACATCTTGTGTCAAATTAAATGAGACCATGTATAAAAGAACTTATAATATGCACTATTACCCTGTGGTGTTTAATAGATAATGTGTGAATATTGAAATCTAAAATGGCGTCATCTTTTTGACTAAACGGTGATGTCAGTCCTGTGACAAAGGCACTAAAAATGGAAAAAGGAGCTTATTAGCCAAGACAATAAACGAAGTAAATCAGATGAGACACGCGATGACACTGTAACGGAGAGACAGAGAGAGAGAGAGGGAGGGAGGGATGGAGGGAGGGAGGGAGAAGGAAGAAACCGGAGAGAGAGAAATAACATTGGTATTTCACAAACTGAGGAGGGCGACTCGGGAAATGAAGAGCCTAATTGACCGTGACAGAGAGAGAGAGAGGGAGAGCTGGGCAGGCAGGGAGGGATGAGAGCATGTGTGTGCATCTATAGTATAGTATAGTAGACTGTGTAGGTGGTTGTGTGTCTGTGAGCGAGTGCATATTGTTGCAAGTCTTTGCGTGTGTGTGACTGTACATGTACACAATTGAATGAGTATCTGTGCAACGAATAAGCACCTCAAAGCTCCTCTGGTGAGAGTGATAATTCCCTGGATGAAGGTCCCCTGGAGCTTCAAAGCTTTGTGTAGTAGAAAGAGCACACTGACCTATAGTTAACCATCATCTCCCCTAGAAGCAGTGCTGTAGTCTAACCATTTTCAGACGGTATACCATAATTATTCCATGCGCGACATGCATACGCTCGCGCGTGGTCAATGGATGAACTGATTAGCAGACTGCATACTTTTTTCTTTTTTACTTTGGCACGTATGTAGTGTATGACAGTAGTACACACCATTGCCTAGCTAACTGTGAATAGCACAATTCATATCTAGATACCAACAGTATAAACCCTGGCTATAAATCAACTTGGGACCAATTAAGATTCTTGTCTGATTTGTTAACCATTCATATACGAGAAAATAAAGGTAACATGGTGTTCATGCAATAGCACTGATGGCAAGTAACGTTAGGTAAACGCTTGCCTTGGTCTGTCAGAAATGATTACTATTCGTCAACGTGACAGCAGGAAAATGAGCAACGACAATAGTGTTTCCATCATGATTTATCGCTCTAATTCCTTCATGGACAATTTTTTTTATAATAACACTCCGCTTCATACGAGCATATGTAGAAAATGTCTCGAAATGTATATGAATTTGCATAAACACAGTTGCAGATGGAAACTTAGCCAGTGACATTGTGTCTGTCATCATGATACACTGCGTCCTGCATGAGAAGTCACTGTGTGTATGTCACGGGACATGAGGCTGCTTGGGCTGTTCATTAACCAAACGCACTGTAGCCACAGTTGGATATGACAAACACATGATGGATGGATGAGGGGAGCTCATTTCTACCTCCGGGGAGGAGTGGAGGGGCGGGAGAGACAAAGGAGGTGGGCAGAGACGGAGAGAGGAGGACGGCGAGGGAGTTAGTGGAAAAATGGACAGTCAGGTACTGTAGATAGTAGACGGACGGACAGTTAAAGAGACAGTTTGACAGACAGGTGGAAGGACAGAAAGACAGCATGTACCGTAGATAGATGGATAGATAGATCGACAACTAGAAGTAGGACAGACGGACAGAAAGATAAAAGATGGCGCGGGCTGAGAGAGTAGAGGAAGTAAGGGAACACAGGGAGGACATATAAAAACCTGATGGGGAACAGGGAGGCTGCTAAACGAGTGGAAAAGACGTGCAATTGTCATCCCTCACAGCAGGGCCATGGAATTAGCATCTAATTACTTTCTCTCTCTCATCTTCATTATTCCTCTCACATGCGCATGTGTCTCATCTTCCTTCCTTCACCCTCCCTCTCGGGCTCAATCATTATCCTTTTCTCTCCTTTTACTCACTCACTTAATTTCTCTCTCTCTCTCTCTCTCTCTCACACACACTTCTGCCCGATTTATACTTATTTGCGTGCCAGTGTTGAGCACAAAAATAAACTATCAACAAGCTCACAATGTGTTGTAGCGTAACACGTTGGAAGCTTGTAGATCAGCTATTTTCGTTGCAAGACACAAATGTGTAATATAAATAAGGCTTCATCTCCCTCTCTCTCCCCTGCCATTTCACTATTTTTCCCTCCAGTTTACAATAGATGAGGTCCTTCCCTCGTTCTACAGTAATCTTCTGCTCTCTCGATTATACATCACTTCTTGGAGACGTTCAGCAGAGCGGATTAGAAGAAGCTGTTAATATCACACTCTCTTTCAGTCTACAAATCTAATAAACAGCTCCAATGGTGGCAGTCTGACCCTCAACAGTTCCCGGAGGGGGGGTGTATGAGCGATGAGCGTGTGCACGTACTGTGCGTACGTGTGTGTGTGTGTGTGTGTGTGTGTGTGTGTGTGTGTGTGTGTGTGTGTGTGTGTGTGAGTATTCAAAGGTCATCAGTATGAGAATGCCCTCTCTCTACCTCAATTTACTTTCATTATGGTGTTCATCTCTCTGTTAACTTTGTCTTTCACTCTTGCCATGTCTCCTGTTTGAAAAATCCATCTTTCGCCCTCTCCTCTTATTCCTTTTTCTAAAAAAGAAAAAGAAGAAACCTTTCACCTGAGACACTGAGTTATTCTTCAACTGGGATGAGAGAGAAAGAGAGTGAGAGAGAGAGAGAGAGAGACAGAGACAGAGACAGAGACAGAGAGAGAGAGAGAGAGAGAGAACGAGAGAGCTGTGTGAGAACTGAATAGGGGTAAAATGTATTCAGGTATCCTGTGATTCAAATAAATATGGGTGTGCACGTGTGTGCGCATTATGTGTGAAAGTGTACGTGTGTGTCCGTGTGCTAGCGGTGGATAAGCAGAAGATGCGACTGGGGAGATTGCACAATGGCCGGTGTCTGTCTAATCAGACACAAATCTGCTCTCCTCCATTCAAGCTTTCTTCTCCTTTCATCTCCAAGGATGAGAAGTTCAATATCTTTCCATGAAAGACCAGAGCGAGGAAAATGAATAAAAAGACATTGTGGCACATAAGCGAGCTTGCCGAGTTAGGAGAGAGAGAGAAAGAGAGAGAGAGACTAGAGAGGCAGACGGGGAGATAGAGGACAAAGGGAGATGCAGAGAGAGTGAAAGAAGAAAATAGGTTTTAGAACGATGATAGAAGCCAGTAACGGACAGACATAATGAGAAGAGCCAAGACACCGGAAGCAACGCCTGACAGGAGGGTGATGGACGGAAACAGAAGGATGGGGTGATTGAGTGAAAGGTCAACATAAAAAGACCGCCGACAGCTCAAGACAAAGTGATAATGGGAAGCTGGCGGTTAGGTAAACAAAGATATACACACTAATCTGGGATGTTAATTTAACTCTGGGAGTGTAAAAACGGACCTGTAAGGGGCCATTTTCACATCATCAGATTAGCACTCTGTCTTTAAGAGTATCCAGGTATCCAGTGGCAGACACATGGACAGATGTTGGAGGCTGAGCATCAGAGATAATGGGTTTTGGGGAAAACTGATAAGAGTGTTTTTGCTGCCAAAGTGGAGAGTTCACGCTCACTGTCAGGTGTGTCAAGGAGAAGACGTCTGACCTTTCTGTTGGCAATTACTGATTGACACACACATGCACAAGCAGATGCATGAACGTGTGCATGCACACACACACACACACACACACACACACACACACACACACATGCAATGCGAGTAAGTATAAGTGAGTCAGACAGACAGCCAGAAGTCACAAGATTGTTGGAGTGAGATGTGGCTAGCTAGCCAACTAATTTAGATAGATAGTACAGTTTCAGAGTTTCCATCCATCCATCCATCTTCAACCGCTTAGCCGTAGTCGGGTCGCGGGGCAACAGCTTCACCAGAGAGCTCCAGACTTCCCTCTCCAGAGCAACATTAGTGACTTCCTCCTGGGGGATCCCGAGACGTTCCAAGGCCAGTGAGTCGATGTGTTTCCTCCAACTGCGCCTTGGTCTGCCCCGGGGTCTCCTCCCAGTGGGACGTGCGTCGAGGACCTCCCTAGGGAGACGCCCGAGAGGCATTCTAACCAGATGCCCGGACCACCTAAGCTGGCTCCTTTCCAGGCGAAGGAGCAGCGGTTCTACTCGAAGTCTCTCTCGTATGACTGAACCCTATCTCCCTATCTCTAAGGGAGATGCCAGCCACCCGTCGAAGAAAACTAATTTCGGCCGCTTGTATTCGCGACCTTATTCTTTCGGTCATGACCCACACTTCATGGCCATAGGTAAGAATAGGAACGAAGATTGTTCGTTAGACAGAGAGCTTTGCCTTCTGGATCAACTCTCCTTTTGTCACAACAGTGAGGTACAGTTTCAGCGTTTGCGTTACACATTACACACACAGTGTGTGCGTGTGCACGTGTGCACGTGTGCGTGTGCGTGCATGCTTAATTAGAATGTGACCCCATGTCATTTTATAACAAAAAGAAAAATGTAAGTGGAAAATTTTATTTTCTAGAGGTAAGCAGTTTCTTTTCCCCGAGTATAAATCCTCCTCAGTTTCTTCAGCTGGCAACGGCGAGATTTCCCACAAGTATAACACTGTTAACTTAATCATTCTTCCTTGGAGCCCAACATTGTCTTAGTGTCGAAGCAATGTGTGGAAACTGGGTCTTTGCTGGTCCCTTGCTGGCATGTACGGTGCATGTAAATGCTACACTGGGAGCTAGAATTATGTACAACATTATTGTAGTACTGTATATTACAGTCTCGTGAAGCATTTATCTCAGTGTTGATATCATGCTGATATTGTTGCTGTTGAGTGGAAATCTTGTATGTCCAAAACAGTTATTTTTTAATTATTTAAAAAAAAAAATTAGAATAATGAAAATAGATGATCTCCAAGCTCACAAACGTGTGGAGATGTGTTTTTTCACTCTTGTATGATGAAGTAGGGAAATAATGTACCATAACTGTATTCACACACACACACACACACACACACACACACACACACACACACACACACACACACACACACACACACACACACACACACACACACACACACACACACACACACACACACACACACACACACACACACACACACACACACACACACACACACACACACACACACACACACACGGTGGCCATGTCTGTGGGCTCAGTGCTGCAGTGAGTGTGGGAGCTCCTCCTACCTGAGGCTGCGGGAACGAGGCCTCATGTTGGGGGAGCGGCGTCCCTCCTCGTCAGTGATGCTCTCCGAGCTGAAGTGCTTGGTGAGGAAGTGCAGCTCGTCCGGCGTGGGCTGGAAGGGCAGCTGGTGCAGCTTCTCCTGAGATGAACAGGAGGACTGTGAGAGGAGGAGCAGAGAGGGAGCACAGATTACAACAAGCACTGGGAGCTACTGCGGGAGTGACGCGGAGAGGAGAGCACAGCAGGGCTAAGCTGGTCTAGTTGAGGGGTCTTTTGTAGGGGTTCAAGATTACAACCAGCAAGAGTTAGGCGCCTAGGCATGTCTGGAATCTGGATTAGGGAATAGGTTCTCATTTTTCATATTAAGGACCCCCACATTACCGGCAGGAATTGAAAAGATTCTGTGTCAGGGGACCCCCATGAGAGAAGATTTCTGTTAGATGAAGAGAATAGAGAAGTGTAGAGAATTGTATCTATAATTGGTCTGGATAGATACATTCTCTCATTGTATTAACTTCTAGCAGGTAAAATAATTATAATTAAAGAGTTTCTGATTTTGCTAGGGGACCCCCTGGACCCCCCTCAAGGAACCCTGGGGGTCCCCAGAACCACTCAACTAGACAGCTACTGGGATAATTACAGGGATGAACAGGAACTGACTACAGCTTGCCCTGGAGCAACTGTTCATGCTGCAGCTAGCATAGCTAAAGCACCACTATGGCTTAGCAGACAGCTAGATTATAGGCCTTGCGGGGTCGCTACTGCTGCAGGGCGTTGTGGTGCTGCCTATTAAAATACTATGAAGAGCAGCAGCTTAAGTTATTCCCTCAGGCTGCGGGAGCCTCTCTTTGCCAGTGGAGACGGTTTTCTAGTTAGTTCTGAGCCATAGGAGTGCTAATCAAATGAAGCCTGTGCTTCTGTTGAATGTAGCGGGCAAGGCTAGCAGTGTGTGGCGCGATGGCAGACAGCCAGAGTATATCCAGTCAGCTGGACTAGCTGCCTTTGAAGCATGCTGGCATCTCATTCTACAGCCAGCAGGTAGAGATGCTAGTGAGCACTGGGGGACTGGTAACACAGCGAGAGGAGATGATGGAAGGAAGGAGGAGGAGGAAGAACAAGTGTGGAAGAAAGAAATTGAGAAACACAGTGGGGGGAGAGGAAAATATACTGTACGTACAGTATAAAGGAGGAAGTAGGTACAAAGGAGGAAGTAGAGAGTACAGTAGGTACAAAGTAGGTACAAAGCAAGGATAGTCTAAGAAGGATAAGACGCGAAGACCGTACGGGCGACGCCATGTTGCTTTGGAAGGAAAGAAACATGCGCAGTTGAGACCAAGGAAGCTGAACACGGAAGTGTTGGCTGCATATAGCCCATTGCGCATGTTTCTTTCCTTCCAAAGCAACATGGCGTCGCCCGTACGGTCTTCGCGTCTTATCCTTCTTAGACTATCCTTGGTACAAAGGAGGAAGTAGAGAGTACAGTAGGTACAAAGGAGCAGCGGGTGAAATCAGCCCCCAACTGCTACTGACAGAAATATAGTGGCGCAAGCAGGATTTGAACCCGGGACGTGTGGATTCATTGAAAGTCAAGTCACTAGACCGCTACGCTACGAGACGGCTGGTCTGGAAAGTTGAGTTTTCAGCGCCTAGTAGAAGATGACCCGCCCAGTAGGGTAGGGAAGCCTCGCCCCACATACCCCCATATTCCTTTCAGAAGCAGTTAAGGGCAGATTTTACTCTTTTGCTAGAAAGGAGGAAGTAGAGAGTAAATACAAAGCAGGAAGTAGAGATTAAGTACAGAGGAGGAAGTAGAGAGTAGGTGCTAAGCATGAGTCAGGGGGGAGGCTTTTAAAAGGTTGTTGTGTTTTAGAGCATTTGGGTATTTACATCAGTATATTTTGGAGTAATACAAAAAGAGGATTCTAAACGTGCATACACACATTTTTCCGAATACACAGTTGGTTACTTACCGAGACAGTGGAGCTGGGTGTGTTCGTTCCATAGCCCGAGGAAGGCAGCGAGGCCAGCGACCAACGTCTGCCATCCGTCCTGATGGACAGAGAGAAGGGACATGTCAAACCTTTCTTCTTGTCCATTCAAACCGATGCGATCGGTTTGAATACAACTCCATTCCATAGACAAAATATGTAAATGAGTGAGGAAGATGGCCCCGAACATTGAACTTCAGTACACAAACAGAGCAGACAACAGTCACCAACCACGAAGCCATTCACTTGCAAGAGGGAGAATGCACAACATTAGGAGTTGCATGGATTCAGGTAGGGTGTGCAGGCAAAGTCACCTGAGAGCAAGCTTTTGACACAAATGCCAATTATACTCTGTGGTACTCTGTGGAAAATAGCTTATCTACAAGTTCACAATGCAATGCATTGTGAGCTTGTAAACTGGCTATTGTCGGTGCACGACTCCAACAACAAAGTATAAATCTATCGTAAACCTCACAGTGAGTGAAACTAGCTTGAGGCTTCTATTTCCTACTAGCAATCAGATCTTCTTTGCTACACTGTATAAGGAACAAATAAACGTATACTACCTCACAGGGTTAAGGGGGTGTAAAAAAAGAAAGAAAAAGAAAACAAGACAACATCTTTTGACAGACCTGGATATAAAGTTTCATATCCAGCGGCTGATAGACAAGCATCATTTTAGACAGAAAACAGCTAAATCCATTGCGTTCATTTCACTTTGGGTGTGTAAAAATGTACCCATAAGGACAGTGGGTCAATTTTTTCCAACACTCAAGAGTTGTAGCAACACTGTGCATTTCACTGTTTTGTAGACAGAACAGATGGGTGGAACACAGTTCTCGGCAGGAACACATAAACAGGCTATTGACCGTCGTAAACACGAGGAAGAAATAACAACTGTAATTTGACATAGCCTCATTGTTGCCTGGCTCTGATGGCCTAATTAAAGTTGTTCTTGAGTCCTGCACAGTAGGTGACACAGCTTGTCCTTAATAAATACAGCTGGTACTGCGTGTTGTAGTAATTGGAGACGTGCAGAGAGAATATGGTAGTTGGGACTTTGCACAGGAAAATCCTCAGTGTTCATTTATCCATTTGGAACTCCAAGAGTGAACAAAAGTAACCCGACGACGGGTCCTTTTGGTTACTTTAGCAGACGCTCAGAGTTAAGCCCCAGTTATACTTCGTTGTTGTGCATGGGTGTTATGGCAGATCTACAAGCTTACAACGCAGCATGCTGCGATGCATTGGGAGTCTGTAGATCTGCCATTATTGGTGCGTGACACCAGCGCCGCACAGTGAAGCATAAATTAAGCTTTGGGGGTCCATTTCAGTCTCGGTCTGTGTGCACTGAGCCATGCATGGCACAGGTCAGACGTCAGCTGGTGGTGGCAAAGAGAAAAGGAAGGAGATAGGTGAGGAGGGTGCAGAGGTCAAAGGTTACCTGTCAGCCCTGTGCCCGTGACTGTGTGGGAGAGAAGACAGTTTTTAGCCGGGGCTAAATTTGTGACCGTCATGTCACTGCACGTATATACAATGGTGCGCACGCACGCACGCACGCACGCACGCACGCACGCACGCACGCACGCACGCACGCACACACACCCCTTGCCTCCTCTGTGGTGTTTTAAAAAGAAACTGCATAAATACTTGAGACCTTGTATATTCCTGCAAAATAAAACAATTTCTAGACACTTTAAATCTCAATTTCTATTTTCATTACAGTACCTTTATTCTATTTCATGTACTTTGCATTACTGTGTAAAACCAATTTGTCCAATTTGAGGAATCCTGAAGCACCACCTCAACTGTTTTATTCAGTTACGCAGTATCAGACTCCACCACATGGTGTCACTATTGTAACAGCATCTACTTACCACAGCTCTGCAAGTTGTGGTATTGAGGTCAATAGAGAAAGCTAACATCACAGAATTAGAACGGATGCTACAGGATTTCATTTTTTCCCCTTCTTTTTGGCCGGTACTCGTACAACAGCTGCTGTACAATGTTTGATAATAGCGTTATGGAAATAGACATCGGTGCTGTGCATAATATTTAGACAGATCGGGACGGGTTACTAAGGAAATGTCATGCTTTCTCCAAACATTGGAGGGATTGTTATGCAGAGCATTCACTCTTAGTTTCATCCGCTGTCCATGTGTTTGAAACCATTAAAAGTACCACAATGTAGTAAAAGTCCGGTAATCAAACTTTACTTGAGTAAAAGATGTGAAAAAGTGACCAACATGAAAATCGATTATACTAACGATTATTCGATTAATATATTATTCGATTAATATATATAATATACAAATCTATTTTGTTTTATCCTACATTTGATTATTTGGACTCATTCCTAAAAAGTATTGGTATCAAAATGTATCAAATGTATCAAGTATCAAAAGTAAAATTACTTATTATGCAGAATGTCCCATTTCATAATTTTTCAAATAATACAATAAAATAAAATGTATAAAGATCTTTTGAAAATAGCCAAAGTTAATGTATGTTTTGTAATAATAATTCAAGTGATTCAAGTAACTAGCAAGTAATGTTTTCAAATAATAATTAGAGTGGTTTTCTTCATTTCTTTTACCCCACAGATTTCCCTGGGTGCCGCAGCAGCTGTTATCAGAGTAGACACCATGTGGAGAAGCTTCCATCAAACTTTTTAAGAGTCTTTTATCTGGTTGCTTTGATCCTCAATCATAAACAGGGAGGAGCATGCAAACCCACAATCTGTCACACTCATGGGTGCAAATGCATAGACATGCACAGTCGTCTGTTTCCACCCCCCGCTCTCTCTCTCTCTAGAAATTACCATATCTCAGGAGAACCACAGCCAGATAAGCGGATATTAATCCAGGTTTGAATGACAGTCTCAGATCATCTTGGTCTCGTGGCCATAAGCAGCTCTGCTTTAAAGGTACAGAGGCCATACAGACATTTAAGTCTCCTGCCATTTTATAAATACTGTCGCTAAAGGTTAAGCTATGGCTAAAACCATCACTCAGGATGAATGTCATACATTTCTGTTCAGCAGTTTCACTTCCAAACACCGACTTGGTTCACTTTTCTTTCCCCTATAGGAAACCTTTAACCGTCAAGTAATGGAATCTTTCACTTGGTTTACTTTTCTGGGTTAGGGTTTTCTGGACTCAAGAGGTTATAAGGCAGATAGAACATGATTGGTATGATCTGGTCCCCAGTGTTTCATATTTAACCATATTTAACCAATATACTGTAGGTCTGCGATAATGGTGGCTTGATACCATTAAAGTACTGGCAAAAATGTTCTTTGCTGTTGAATTGATTCATTCCCCCTTATTATTATGGTCATATTTAATTTCAAACTATACTTAAAAATATATTTTAATAACTAAAGAATATAACAGAATCTCTCACTTTGGGCCGTGTGAAATTGCAGTTTTCACCTTTAATTATCACTTTGATGATTTTGCGTCCGTGGCTGACATGCCTTAATTGGCAATTTCACACTTTCAGTATGGAAAACAAAGGCTTGAAAGAATATTCCTGTAGTGTAGGGCACTGAAATCACAACACCAAAGTGTCTGATAGTGTGTGACTCATGAACCACGAGGAATATTTACATTATCTTGTAGTAAGTCCAATCAAACTTTGCAACTTAGCATTATCAAGTACACCTTGTGTTTACCTGACCACACAGTTTGGCCGTCACCTACGTGTATAATGTGTGTGTGTGTGTGTGTGTGTGTGTGTGTGTGCGTGCGTGCGTGCGTGCGTGCGTGCGTGCGTGCGTGCGTGCGTGCGTGCGTGCGGTGACGGACAGGATGTGTATCTCACCTGCGGGCAGGTATGAAGGAGAAATGTGCCGCCGTGTTTGGAGAGAAGTTGCGAGGGCTGTCCAATGGACTGCTCCCTGAGAGACAGAGGAGAGAAAGAAGACAGATTGGTTAATTATGACACAAAAGAAGAGAGGACCACTTGTTTCTGTTCATCTTATGCATGTATTAAAGTGCAATCACACTTTGGTAGATGTAGTTATCATGTTGTGATAGAACTCCAAATATTGGATAGATGTCTTGCTCAATTGCACTGTTGATTAGAAATTGATTTACAATGCACAGTGAAACAGCTCTCTCTTTTAGCACATGAGTTAACACAAACTATTCAGTCAATATAACATCACAAAACCCAATATGGCCTTTGTTTAATGTTGATTTTGCCATTTGTATTATCCGGATTTTCAAACAGTAAACAGGAAGTTGACATTTGTCTTTCTAAACTAAATGCTGTTCCGTGTTTTGTGATGTAATATATTGGCCAAATCGTCTTTGTCTGCTTATGTTCTAAAAGAGTGACTTTGAGAGGTTTTTCACTGTGCAATGTTAGTCAGTCAATGGGGAGACTACATTTATAATATTAATTTCTAAATAAAGGAGCAATGGAGCAAAGCTATTTCTCACCAATATTTGGAATTACATGCACTTAGTTAGTTTTTACCTGAAGTAACATGTAACCCATAAGGCAAGTCAAATATATTACATTTAACACAGTAAACACAATGTGGTTAAAAAAAGAGAATAGATATAGCCTAAAACAAAGTGCAGTATTCCCTCACACACACACACAGTACACACAAAATATAGCATTGAAAAAAAGCATATTCTATTCACATGAACAGGATTTTTTTCACCCTTCACTGCTGCAATGTCATGTCAATAAGTGCTAAACAGCATGGTGAGGTACTGTGTAGATTGTGGCCCAGATCAATGTACGGCTGAACCAGATGCAGGCCTCTCATGGTGGGACTTGAGGCAAGAGTAACCTAAACATAGCCATCCTCTGAAGATTTTAAATGCATAAAATATTCAAATTGGAGCAAAATATGACTAAAATGGCCTCAGAGTACACACATTCACATATTTTAAGTGTACCCTCAGGTAGAATTGAAACCCTGACAATACTGTAGTACAGTAGGTCTTAAACAGCCACGCTTATTAGCATATGAAGAAAACAAAAACATGTTGGAGCGTGTGCGTGTGTGTGTGTGTGTGTGTGTGTGTGTGTGTGTGTGTGTAGGCATATTGTACAGTATATCTGTGTGCAGTGTGAACGTGCATGACTATTTGGATTTGAGACACAAGTTCCTTCATCCCAGCTCCCTCCCAGTGATGGGATATGAAAAATACATCTTCACAATTATTCATTGTGGCAATCATGATTGTGAGTAATGATCATCGCAATAATCACAATATGCTAACGTAAAATGTCACAATTAATACAGGTCCATTTTATAAAGTATAGAGAGTTTAAGTGGTGCTGAGTTTACAGCTCAACAAAAGCTAATTCATGTATGATGAATTTAAATCTCCGCAATATGATTATTGTGAGCTTTTTTTCATCACGATAAACAATAATAACGATTATCATCCCATCCCTACTCGGTGACAATAAAACCATCCCTCAACTCCTCCACTCACTTCCAATCTTCTTCATCCTCTTTTAAAAGAGCAAAAAGACTGATGGCTATATTCATCGAGGACAGAGAAAGACGAACAGCCCATAGTGGACTGAGAGAAGGACGGGGAAGGATAACCATTCCCAAGAGAGGAGAATGAATGACAGATGAGATCGGAGGAGACAGACATGAGAGTGAGTGAGTGAGAGAGTCTTGGATGGTTTGATGGAGAGACTCGTTGGGGAAATGAGCAGTGGTGGAAAGTAACTAAGTACATTTACTTAAGTACTGTACTTCCACCTTTAGACCTGAGGACGATTCTAAACAAACTTTCAATGTCAGTGGTTCTCAAACTATTTCATGTCAATGACCCCTAGAATTATATGTATTTGGCCTCCGACCCCCATCTGAAAATATGTTGTTCCAGGGACCCCCCCAGAAGCAAAGATTTGAGTTAAAAACGTTCGCTCTGAAAGAATATAATTATATTCAAAGATTTGCGCCACATTTTCACGATTTTTCAAAAATAGCAGATCTACAAGCTTGTAGCCAGTGCCGCACAATGAGCTTGTAGATCTGCTATTTCTCAATAGCTAAAGTATAACATAATGCTTAAAACACCAAACGGGGTTCCCGCCCAGAATGGGTTAAATACAATTTTGAGGTATTTGTACTTTACTTTACTTGAGTAATTCCAATTTCCAATACGTTTACTTCACTCCACTACATCAAAGGCAAATATTGTACTTTTATTCCACTATTCCACCATTTATTTGAAATCTTATACAGTATATTACATTTCGGCCATTTGTAGATCTTGCTTGTAGATCTGCTATTTTTTTATACATCAGAAGATTTGAAATGGGACATTCTGCATGATTAGTACTTTTACTTTTGGTACTTTAATTACATGTTGATACCAATACTTTTGTAGGCTACTTTTAAATATTACATTTTGAATGATGGACTTTTACTTGTAACAGAGTAGTACTACATTCAGTACATTGTAGTATCGATACTTTTACTTAAGTAAAACATTTGAGCACTTGTTCCACCCCTGGGAATGAGTAGAAGGATCGGACACTGAGGAAGATGGGACTGTGTCTCCCTCTCTAACCCATTTTGGGCGGGAACCCCTTTTGGTGTTAGCATTATGTTATGCTTTAGCTATTGAAAAATAGCAGATCTACAAGCTCATAGCGCGCCACCGAGTGGCGCGCTATGAACTTGTAGGTCTGCTATTTTTGAAAAATCGAAGAACGACTGACATAGAAACATAGCTTTTTCAGAAAACTGTCAGGATGTAGAAGACATTTTTAGAATCTGATCTCAGGTCAGAATGGGCTAATTGGACAACAGGGGAGAGTGAGAAACAACCACACAGACAGAATGGGACCAGACTTCTAATGTCCGTTGGAAGATGAAAAACGGGAGACAGATGACATAACATGGGAAAAGACAGGAGAGAGAGGGACGAGGGGGGAAGATAGAGGGAGCACTTTAGAAAGTGACGAGGAGAAGAAGAGGAGGGGGGGGGGGGGGGGGAAGCAGGGGTAGGACAAAAAGTTCACAGATGAATAATAATTTATAATCCATTACTGTGCCACAAATAGCAACGCTCAGAACACAAATAGCAACTCACGAGCTTTGAGCTCACAACATCATTACAACACGACGTATTGTCAACTTGTAGATTGGCTATTTTTTATACACGTCAAGTCATGCAAACATTAATCGGGCATCAATGAGATGATTGGTACAAAACAGAAATTAAGGGCAAGAGTTCATTCACTGCTCTAAGTAATCTACAATAAACAGAACCATATCCCATTATCCCGTATGTACAGTATGTGGGTACAGGCTGCAAAATAGATTTTGAGATTATAATTTCACATTGTAAATACACTGTACATCCAAAAGCTCCAACGCATGACAGCATTTCCATGTAAATAACTAATCTGTGGACTTGTTTGAATAATTTCCTCTAGGTGCTAACATCGTTACTGCCGTCCGGGGACGCTTAGGTGTGGGAAGAATAGATGGCCTTATTTCAGATTACCATATGGCATATTGAATAAGCAACACTGAGTGCCAAGGACAGTCGCTGTACAGTAGAGGAACACCTCGCCGTCGGGTGCAAGTCTGTCAACTTATAATTCAGGAGGAGAATGCAAATCTTTTTCAAACACACACATGGATAGGCCGAGAGAGAAAGGGAGTGGTGAAGCATAGCATGGAGGGGTGGGAGCCAGGGGGTGTAGATGGAGTAGTTGGACATTTCCACATTAATTATGCAGTTGACAGGCCTATAGCGAGAGCAGGGTATGTCTTATATTAATATGAGCCTTTGCGATCTGTTAGACTGGGACCTCATTCGCGGTAGCTGAACTGGAACTAAAGGTCTGGAACTGTGTGTGTGTGTGTGTGTGTGTGTGTGTGTGTGTGTGTGTGTGTGTGTGTGTGTCTGTGTGTCTGTGTGTCTGTGTGCGCGCGCGCGCGCGCGTGTGCGCACGCACATGCGTGCGTGCGTGCGTGTGTCAGGCAAAGCTCTGTTTAAATGGCCTCATAGGGGCTATTAGAAGGCACTGGGGGAATAAGCACACAATATACTGTGTTACAGTCCATGGCTTCATTGTGTGTGTGTGTGTGTGTGTGTGTGTGTGTGTGTGTGTGTGTGTGTGTGTGTGTGTGTGTGTGTGTGTGTACGTGCGTGCGTGCGTGTGTGCGTGCGGTAACATTAGTCAAAGTAAAAACAAAAAAAGACAGATAGAGAGAGAGAAACTGTGCATGTGTATTTACTGTGTGTCAAGGAAGGCTAAATGCTATTTGGGATGCATCGCCATGGTAATGCAACTCTGAAACCCTGGGTGTGTGACATGAGCTAAATGTTAGTGAGGCTCAGGAGATTTCTACTAGGTTTGTTCTAGTTTGCAGGCTGTGCGCAAGCATACTGCATATGCTTTCAACGTACTCCTGGAAGCACACTACTTCACATTTCCAAACTACCAAGAAGTGTTCTGTACTTGAATTTAATGAGAAGTGCATGGCGCTGCTTCAGCAGCCCTTGTTGAAGTGCCTTGGAGCAGAGAGCTGTAGCAACTTATCTGTCCCAGAGGACCTCCCACAGCTTCCAACAGTAGAAGGCTGTGGTTCATCATCATAGGCCCGAGTGATATGACTGTGGCGCAAATCTTTGAATATATTTTTTTCACAGCAAATGTTATTAACTCAAATGTTTGCTTCTGGGGGTCCCTGGAACTACATATTTTCAGATGGGAGTCCGGCCAAATACAGATAATTCTGGGGGTCCTTGACGTGAAAAAGGTTGAGAACTGACAGAGAAACATGGGTTTGTCAGGATTTAGACGGCATTTGTTGAATCTTTTCTCAGGTCTAAATGGGTCAAGCATTCAGCAATTATTCAAACACTTTCACCAAGATTACAATTAATGAATCATTTATATATTTTTTCAAATAGTGAAAATAGCAGGTCTACAAGCTGGACCGGAGCTGATATTTAAACTGCTAGAGGCTGGTCTGAAACCAGACCACTGCTTTTCCAATTCAACTGAGCTACTATAGCAACGGTTTAGGTACAAAACGGAGCCAATACTGCTTTGAACAACGCTGACTCCACTTTTAATGCTCAATGAACAGCAGCTACCGACTGACAAACTTTTCTAAATGCTTGCTCCTGAGTGCCTTTAAGGTTGGCTTCTCTTCCTAGCGTGAAATTGCACTCTGATCCCGTGTGAAACCACACAGGTAAAACATGTCTCCTGCCTCAAGGCTAATAAGACTCCCTGGTGAGGTTCACTGGAATTCACTCTGCGGCTTCCCTTCATGGATTTATTTTAGTAGTAGTCACTCTTACAGACTCAATAACACGTTTCTCTCCCGTTATGGGACTTGTGCTGGAGAGTCCACAGCAAAATCCTCACTGTTAATTTACCCATTTGTAATTCAGAGAGTGTACAAAATGACCCAAATGGAGGGTCCATTTATACACTCTTAGAATTAGTTTAACATTGAGGACTTTACTGTGCAATTTCTGCACCGACAGTGATCTACTTCTGCAAGGATAGAAACACACCGGCACCGATGACACACTTTTCGCCCTCTCTGTACAGGGAAAATCTGATGCGAAAAAATTGCTGGCAGAGAGCAGCAATACATTACTTCCATAGTAGAGAGCAAGATGGCCTCCAAAAACAAACATCAAACAAACAGATGCACAATCCCTGCTTCACTTCTCTACAGGGGGAGTTATTACAACCATAAAGACCGACAGTAGTCGCTTTCAACTTCAAGAGACCAGAGTGTTTCTCCTGCCAATCACCACGCTGACCTTTAACGAACAACGACCACCATAGAGGAGGAGAGAGAAGAGAGACGAGGGAGAGAGTGAGACACATAAAAAGAGAGGTTCAAAGGAGGAACATGAGATGGGGAAGGAGGAGAGAGAACGCTAAGCAGAAAAGCAAGGCAAAGAAACATAAAACAGACGAGACAGACTCCTGACAGACTTCCAAGTTCCAACGTTTCCATCAAAGCTCTTTATTTGCCATTTAGTAGGCCTGTTTCTACAAATGTCAAGGTTATATAAAAAAATTAAATCAAGTCCTGAGATAGACGAGTGCGAGACAGAGAGAATAGATGAAGGACTGCAGGAATAGATTAACCACTTGAACCCTAACACAGGGGGATCATTCATCAGAAGCTCACAACGCAACTTCGTAAGCTAATGGTTCTTAGCTTACGCATGTTTCATGATAAATGCTTTTTATATATATGTGATGTATTCCCATGCTTTTTGTTCTTGCTTAATATAAATTGCTCTGGATTAAGAGCGTCTGCTAAATGCCTAAATTGAACTAGAGTCGGAATCCGGAACTGGAGGAACCGAATCCAACATGGAGGAACCGCAATCGGTTCCATGATGCATCACATTTGGAACAGTTTCCTGAACCGTTTTATCATGATCATTTGTAAGGGTCCATTTGGAACCCCCTATAGGAATCGTTAACGCCTGAGGACCGGTAAGGAATCAGACCGTTAGGAGGGAATCATTAAGGAACCGGAATCGTTCAAATCCTAAAGGATCCCAACCCTAAATGCAACACGTTGTGAGCTTGTAGACTAAATCTAAAGCTGACTAAATCACTGCCAACAACAGCATTAAAAAGACAACTAGACTTCAACTAAAAGCCCATGTAGACATAGTATCAAGCTAGCACTGGTTGAGGCTGACTAAGACGAGACATCACAATATTGACCGACGAGTCAATGGCACTACTCCATGAGGCACTGCTCCATGAGGCACTGCTCCATGAGGCACTGCTCCATGAGGCACTACTCCATGAATGAGGCACTACTCCATGAGGCACTACTCCATGAGGCACTACTCCATGAGGCACTACTCCATGAGGCACTACTCCATGAGGCACTACTCCATGAGGCACTACTCCATGAATGAGGCACTACTCCATGAGGCACTACTCCATGAATGAGGCACTACTCCATGAGACACTACTCCATGAGGCACTACTCCATGAGGCACTACTCCATGAATGAGGCACTACTCCATGAGGCACTACTCCATGAGGCACTACTCCATGAATGAGGCACTACTCCATGAGGCACTACTCCATGAGGCACTACTCCATGAATGAGGCACTACTCCATGAATGAGGCACTACTCCATGAGGCACTACTCCATGAGGCACTACTCCATGAGACACTAGACACTACTCCATGAGACACTACTCCATGAGGCACTACTCCATGAGGCACTACTCCATGAGGCACTACTCCATGAGGCACTACTCCATGAGGCACTACTCCATGAGGCACTACTCCATGAATGAGGCACTACTCCATGAATGAGGCACTACTCCATGAGGCACTACTCCATGAGACACTACTCCATGAGACACTACTCCATGAGGCACTACTCCATGAGACACTACTCCATGAGGCACTACTCCATGAGGCACTACTCCATGAATGAGGCACTACTCCATGAGGCACTACTCCATGAGGCACTACTCCATGAGGCACTACTCCATGAATGAGGCACTACTCCATGAATGAGGCACTACTCCATGAGGCACTACTCCATGAGGCACTACTCCATGAGGCACTACTCCATGAGGCACTACTCCATGAGGCACTACTCCATGAGGCACTACTCCATGAGACACTACTCCATGAATGAGGCACTACTCCATGAATGAGGCACTACTCCATGAGGCACTACTCCATGAATGAGGCACTACTCCATGAATGAGGCACTACTCCATGAGGCACTACTCCATGAGACACTACTCCATGAGACACTAGACACTACTCCATGAGACACTACTCCATGAGGCACTACTCCATGAGGCACTACTCCATGAGGCACTACTCCATGAATGAGGCACTACTCCATGAGGCACTACTCCATGAGGCACTACTCCATGAGGCACTACTCCATGAATGAGGCACTACTCCATGAATGAGGCACTACTCCATGAGGCACTACTCCATGAGACACTACTCCATGAGACACTACTCCATGAGGCACTACTCCATGAGGCACTACTCCATGAATGAGGCACTACTCCATGAGGCACTACTCCATGAGGCACTACTCCATGAGGCACTACTCCATGAATGAGGCACTACTCCATGAATGAGGCACTACTCCATGAGGCACTACTCCATGAGACACTACTCCATGAGACACTACTCCATGAGGCACTACTCCATGAGACACTACTCCATGAGGCACTACTCCATGAGGCACTACTCCATGAATGAGGCACTACTCCATGAGGCACTACTCCATGAGGCACTACTCCATGAGGCACTACTCCATGAATGAGGCACTACTCCATGAATGAGGCACTACTCCATGAGGCACTACTCCATGAGACACTACTCCATGAGGCACTACTCCATGAGGCACTACTCCATGAGACACTACTCCATGAGGCACTACTCCATGAGGCACTACTCCATGAGACACTACTCCATGAGGCACTACTCCATGAGACACTACTCCATGAGGCACTACTCCATGAGGCACTACTCCATGAGGCACTACTCCATGAGGCACTACTCCATGAGGCACTACTCCATGAATGAGGCACTACTCCATGAATGAGGCACTACTCCATGAGGCACTACTCCATGAGACACTACTCCATGAGGCACTACTCCATGAGGCACTACTCCATGAGGCACTACTCCATGAGACACTACTCCATGAGGCACTACTCCATGAGGCACTACTCCATGAGGCACTACTCCATGAGGCACTACTCCATGAGGCACTACTCCATGTTACATCAAGTCCACAGGTTAGGGCAAGTGAAAGAGAGACAGAAAGGAGACGGCTGAATGTGATGCATCATTTGTTTGGTTTTACACTGTCGAGCGTTACAATGGTCATCAGTAATATGACATGAAATCATTTACATATTTCAAATTAAATTTGTTCGCTGACCAGTGGTTAGCCCTGGACCCACACACACACACACACACACACACACACACACACACACACACACACACACACACACACACACACACACACACACACACACACACACACACACACACACACACACACACACACACACACACACACACACACACACACACACACACACACACACACACACACCTTGATGGCTCACCTCTTAGACCGTAAACAGGAGAATGCATAGGCCTAAATGTTGACCAGGGAACAGCTTGGGTCCCAGTTGTACTTCCTGTCAACTACACTACAGCATAAATAATCACTAACACTGCAACAGGAAATAAACTTGGCACCATTTAGACGCGTTATGTTAAGTGTGAAAAGGTCCATTAAGGGACATTTAGTCCCGTTCTAATTGAATGGCTGCCGGCTTGGCAACGAGCTGACAGTCTGGCCAGAGGACACGCAGCAGTTGGGCCACGGTAGTCATGGCAACACAGCAGCCGCCGCAGCACCGACCTACAAGCTCACAACGCGCCGTGGGCAGGACGCGCTGTGAGCAGGACGCGCTGTGAGCTTGTAGCTCGGCTGATTTCGGGCGTGCGACACCGCCGTGCGGCGGGAGAATAAAATAGGCTTAAAGCCAGTCATGTGGTGGAAAAGGAGAAGGGATGGATGGGTGGAGACAAGGAGTGATGAAGTGAGAGACACAGGGCACACTGTGCCCAGTGGCTGAGTGTGTGTGCATGTGCATGCGTGTGGCAGACACGGATGTGCACAAACACAACCTCTCGTATGTCCTGCCTCTCCAGTCTCCACTGCCTTCCGTTCTTTTTGTTCTCTCACTTCCCCGCTCTGCCCTCTTTTTACATTCTGTCCTTCTCTCTCCATCTCTGTCTCCCCTCTACTTCCCATCCTCTCCTATTCATCTCTCTCTCTCATTCTCCAGCTCTCTCCCTCTAGTTAATAACCCTCTTAGCCAGAGGCGACAGATGAGTGAAGGAGATTTGAAGCTGGAGCTGATGTAGTGACAAATCCATTTGTGCGTGTGTGTGTGTGTGGTGTGTGTGTGTGTGTGTGCGTGTTCTTCGTAAGAACAAAAGGCGGGAGTGCAGGGTCCTTCAGATAACCTGGCAACTTCTCTTGACGGACATATAAAGCATGTCTGTCTTTGTGTATGTGTGTGTGTGTGTGTGTGTGTGTGTGTGTGTGTGTGTGTGTCTGTGTGTGCTGTTGCGCCACACGTTGTTGTGTGCACACGCATGCACACACTGTTGTGTGTGCATGCGTGTGTTGTGTGTGCATGCGTGTATTGTGTGTGTGTGCAACTGTGCATGCATGCAGGCGTGTGTGCGTGCATGCATGTGCTGTGACAGACAGGATGTAGAGTTCCATTATTTCCTCTGGAGGAAATGTCCATGGTCTTAATTTGATTGACGTACAATTGTAATGACGACACACCCGCACCCCTGTCCTACCCTCCCCATCTCTCTGTCCTAATATCATTAGTCCTCTCTCTCTCTCTCTCTGTCTCCACGTCCATCAGGCACGGCTCTCATTGCTCTATTATCTTTCCATCTCTCATAACTACAGTAACTACCCTCTCTCCCTCTCTCCCGTTCAATGTGTCTCTGCAGGACGCCGTGATATTGTCATTCTGACTTTCCAATCAATATCTCTCCCTCTCTCTCACTTGCTCTCATTCTCGCTAAATTACTCCTAGCCAGTCATCACCCTTCTCAGTCAATATATTTAATTTCATTGGGTTTCCCCATCTTTCTGTGCTCCCCCTCGCCACCCACACACATTCACTCTGGATTAGAGGAGGCGATGTTGATGAGTTTAGAGGCATATCTGTCTACATGCTGTCAATGTGTCCGACAAAATCTTGCCGGTTTGCATTACGTCTGTCACCATACGATACACACGAGCACACACACACACACACATATTTGCATGATGGGAGGTAGGCACACATCCACTAACGCACACACATACCAACAGCTTTCAAAGACAGCAAAAAATCATTAAGTTTGACAAGTACAAACCAAGCGTGGAGTGGTGTGTGTGTGTGTGTGTGTGTGTGTTATAATACGTTATAGAGAGAGAAATAGATTGAGAGAAGTGTCACTGTTGATGGTCTCCTCTCCTGTTCCACTGGAATAGGGCTTTATCAGAACAGAACACAGTCAGTTGGTAACATGCATTGGAATTCATGGAGCTCTTCGCAAGCGTGTGCACACACACACACACACACACACACACACACACACACACACACACACACACACACACACACACACACACACACACACACACACACACACACACACACACACACACACACACACACACACACACACACACACACACACACACACACACACACACACACACACACACACACACACACACACACACACAGCTGTGCATTGCTCAGTGTGCAGTCTGAGCTGTTAATTGGGCTTTGTGTCACTGTGTGATTCTAGTGGTTAGTGTCAGTGGTAGAGAACAGCGTGAGTCCCTCCGACACATTTAGACAGGCTGCGCACTGCACTGCACACACACACACACACACACACACACACACGCACGCGTACAGTCGTACACGCACGCACGCACACACACACACACACACACACACACACACACACACACACACACACACACACACACACACACGCGCACGCAGGCAGGCAGATGTACTGTAGCTCACCAAAACACAGCTGCAGCATTTAGTGGAAACATCACATCCTACATGATGTACTTCCATAGCGATGCCACAGTGTGTATCCTGACAGCATGTGTATGTGTGAGAGGGGCACAAACACACCCATAAACTGCAATTAGCACAGAAGGTGTCAAGCTGACAAAGACCCAGAAAACAGTGTGTGTGTGTGTGTGTGTGTGTGTGTGTGTGTGTGTGTGTGTGTGTGTGTGTGTGTGTGTGTGTGTGTGTGTGTGTGTGTGTTGAGTATTGTCTGGGTGTGTGGGGGCATGGCCCCATGCAGCTGAGATTTAACACAGAGATAAAGCAATCGACAAAGCTTGTTTGATTTGTGTGTGTTTGTGTGTGTCTGTGTGTGTGTGTGTGTGTGTGTATGTGTTACCTGTGAGTCCATGCAGAGGTGAGTGTGGTCTGGGCAGGGTGGGGGAGGTGCTGGACGTGACGATCAGACTCTTCCTGTTGCTGGTTCGACAGCTGAGGAGACACAAGCAGCAGCATGGGTTAGTTCCAGTTCAGTGACATTGTACCTGTAGTGTTACAGGTAGAGCAGAGCAGTGTGGAAGAGCATCGGCCTCTACAGGAGCACTGCAATGAACCAGATGTACTGCAACGTCCCCTATTATAGATATTCCTACTGGGGTGAAAATGTGGCTGATGTACAAGCTCACAATGCGACGCGTTGTGTGCTAGTACTGTAGTATCGGCTACTTTCACGATTTGGTATTAAAAGGAAAAAAGGAGGGGGCCTAGTATAGACCCTTGGGGTGCGCCAACTCCGGTCAATGAAGTATATCTAGGGTTTGAGTGGTTAAGCACTTATTTGCCAATAGTCAGGTCCACATACATAGTACAGTAACCATACACCCCCCATACACACACACACTTCAAGCACGCACACGCTTCTGAAGCTTGTTCAGTGACACACATTTGTACATCTGTCCCCTGTTACTATTGCATTTTTTTGGGAGCATGTTTTCCCCTCATAAATATTCTGATTAGACACTGACAGTGGCAGTTCAATGAGGCAGGGCTGCCTGTGACACACGCTGGCCTTCATGGCAGCTCTCCAGAGAAGAGGAATGACAGCCACTAGAGCCCTTGAAGCTCAGCTAGCAGAAAAAGGCCAATGTCTGGTCACGACAACCATGGCATGGTAATGACGCACTAACAGCAGAACGACACATTGGACCCGGAGCACAATACAAATAGAACAGAGTAGAACACAGATTTGCATTGCGGAGACTATTACAAAAGTTCAATAGTTTAACTATATAATGAAAAGAGCAACACATTTGAATTCTAGGTTGGCTGTTTGAATAGCAAACGTATAAATGGTTAAAATGATTGTGAAGCTAAATTAACCGTCTCAAGGACCCCTGGGGGTCCCAGGACCCCACTTTGAGAACCAATGTTCTGGATCACCTTTTTGTTCTCATTCGGTTAAAAAAAGGTAAAGCCTGGGGGGGGGGGGGCTCAGATCGATGAACCAATATGATCCAGCGCATTGCTCCCGGCGGCACCCGCCCCCCAGAAATAACGGTGGCTGGGCCAGGCTACCTTGAACATGATGTAGTGGTCCAGTCTGTGACTTGTATCATAGGACTAGGACGAACTAAAGAGGTTTTGGGTGGTGGTCTGTCTGGCTGAGAGAATATTAGGCAGCAGAACCCTCGTGGTGTTGGTCCCAGTTCAGAGATCTGTGTTGGTAAGGAGGGACATTATACACCGGGTAAAATGCTCAGTGTCAAGTCTGAGAGGGTCAAATGGAACACAATTAAACTCATCCAATTGGTTCCATTTGTACACTCTTGAGTTCCAAATGGAAGAATTAACACTGCGGAACTGTTTTAGTGGTTTTCAGTCTGAGCCGATGCATAATGTCTCTCCTTAGTTACCAACACAGATGGATAAACCGGGACCAACACAGAGGGTGTTGCTGCCAAATATTCTCTCAGCCAGCCAGATCACCGCCCAAAACCGCTTTAGTTCGTCCCACGACTCAAGTCACAGACTAGACCACTGCATCACGTTCAAGGTGATAGAGGATGCAAACAGTACCAATTGGATTGAATACATTTTGTTCCATTTGTACCCTCTCAGAGTTAACACTGAAGATTTTACGTCCACACGGCTGCAGGGAGACCACAATTCCCAGCCCAGTTTTGAGGACTGGGCTGGTGGTGGTGGTGGTGGTGGGGGAGTATTGCATTCTGATGCTAAATTTGGTCACCGCTATAGACTGTGCAAACAAAAAGTCATTTCACGCACTCTGTGCTCATAACTGCCAGACTGCTGTGATCATGACTACTCTGGAGGCATACAAAGGATCCCTTTTTGCATAAACGACTCAGACGCACACGCTGACACACAAAATCCTTGATGTCCACAGAGAGGGGGGAGTCATCAGTCAGTTGTCTAATACAGGGGTTCTCAACCCATGGGTCGCGACCCCTCGAGGGGTCGCCAAATTATTTTAGGGGGTCCCCAAATTATTTTCAAAATAAAAAAAAAAAAGATTTTTTTAAAATTTTATTTTCACGATTTTTCAAAAATAGCAGACCTACAAGCTCGTAGCACGCCACTCGGTGGCGCGCTATGAGCTTGTAGATCTGCTATTTTTCAATAGCTAAATTATAACATAATGCTTAAAACACCAAAAGGGGTTCCCGCCCAAAATGGGTTAAGGTTATTGTAGCAGTCAATTTATATTGGGGGTCGGGAGGGGGCGGGGCGGGGGTCCCGAGACATTGCCAAAGCATTTCCGGGGGTCCCCGACCAAAAACGTTGAGAACCCCTGGAATAGAACATAGCGTGTTCTGACAGAGATAGAGAGAGAAAGGAACAGTTAAATACAGACAGTAGCAGAACTCTCCCATTCACAATACCCTGCTATTCACTCTTGTGCTTTAGTCCTCTTCACCTCTCCTCCCATTCTTATATCTCCGACTCCCTCTTCATTACCCGCCACTCTGCCTCTCCTCAGACAAGCCCTTAAAACATGCTCTCTCCTCTTCTCATCCCCTCTCCTTCGGTCGTGCCGTCTTCACCATGCCTTTCCGTCTCTCTGACCTTCCTTAGTACTGCGTGGTGTTGTTGTGACCCACAGGAATGCTGATCCAATAGCTACACCTGACACCTACTCTTAAAAAACACACGGACCAGACAGCTGGCCCAAGGAAGATGAAAGGGAAGGAACGCTGTAATAGCCTGGGAAAGAGAAACCCAAACAGAGAGACCTCGACCAGACAGGAGAAAACAGAACAATGAGTATCTGGCAGCAGACTCGCAGGGTTAGCTCAGCTGTGGTCTGAATTCATAATTGAATATTGCATCGCCTGTTATTGTGTTGAATAAAACCTAAGACCTGCACCATTGTTACAGCGGCCCTAAAGCCCCAGTAGACACTATGACCGGCTGGCTCTGTCTATATCCTGCGTGAGCAGAGGGCCAACCTCAGCCCTAAACCTTGAAAAATAAGTAAAGCCACTGTTTGACTGCATAAGGTTGAAATAATCCAATTCCAGCTTGAATTAAAAAAAAGAGTAATATTTTGAGAAGAAGTACCTTTAATACCTAAGGAGAAGGACTGGGACACCGACCGGACACTACTGAGACATACACTTCAGGGGGGAAAAGATATATCGTTGCGGTCGGGCAGAAACCTCTTTTCTCCGTATTTTTACTTTGTGTTTTTTCACAAATTAATGTCCTACTTGGCCATACTACAGGGCCAGACAAAAAAATCAAAAGTAGCAGATCTACAAGCTCAAAACACGACACAAAGTGACATGCTTTGAGCTTGTCGATCTGCTACTTTTGCTATTTTAGAATTTGAATATACTGAAAAGTAACTGTTTTGAACATATGAGGTTTCCACCTGACAGAGACGATATGATACAGAGTCAGAGTTGGCTGGTGAACCAGCCAACTCAGTACGACTGACATTAAGCCTCTGATAGGAACGCTGTCTGTAAAGATAACTTCCTTGGGTAGATTGGAGACTGAAATAGACTCAAAGGAGGTGTCCCATGGAGAACTGGGGGACTGAGAAGAGCCCAAAAGGTTGAACTGAGTTCAATAGAAAGAGAAAGATTTCCAGCTCACACCTGTTTGTGTGTGTGTTATCATCAATCAATACCCCCGACCGCACCAATAATTGATTGTGTTCACATTGTGAAACACAATAAAACTAATATGTAATTCCATGTTCGTTCAGAACAGACACTGACACCCACTTCTCCACACCTGTAAACCTGTTATGTGACAGTAGTTGATTCTGTGGCATGCAGAATGAATAGAGCTCTGTTCTGTGCTGGTGGTGGAGGGGTGACTGCTGGGGACTTTAAAGCTTAACCCATTCAAACAGGAAAAGCATCCGTGTTGGCTATTCAAAAATAGCACATACTGTATACAAGCTCACAGCCTGTCACTTTGTGTAGTTGTAACACAAATCTTCTCTTCTGTGGGTACCTAGCACAACACATTTTCAGATGGCGGTCTGTCGCTAATTAAATATCAATTTGGGGGTCTTCGAGGTGAACAGAGGCCTTTGCCTGACTGTTACTCATCTGGTTTAACCATCTCCTTTTGCCTTTGCCTTACGCCATTGCTCTTCTACTGTCGTTCTCTTTCGCACAGGGTTCAAAAGGTTCTGCATACGGTACGTATGTCCTTGGCCCCATGAACAGATGCAGGGTTAAAAGCGCAGACAGCTTTGAGAGTTAACATAATTGGATGGTGAAATGGCGTGTGTGCGTGCGCACACATGCCCTTGGATATCTCAGGCCCCCTGTGACATCTAGGCCTAGAATTCAAAAGGCAGCCTTTATATGTTTTTAATAAAACTGAAGTGAGAACTGTGTGTGTGTGTGTGTGTGTGTGCGTGCGTGCGTGCGTGCGTGCGTGCGTGCGTGCGTGCGATACAGATGGGGCAATTCACTGAAGACAGAGCATCACTCTGATCCAACATGGCATCTCATCTTTCAAACAGGTGTGGGACTGTGCAGACCACACGCTAGGCTCACACTGCCAATGTTGCACATCTCAACAGATGGCAGGAGACTTGGGATAGCCATTACGCACACGCGCACACACGCACTTCTGACAGGGATCCACTAACAATCTGGGCATGCTGGACTGTGCCAACTTTAAAATCACCTGTTCACAAACATTACTAAAATAAACAAAATGTCAACATTACAAGTTGCATCTTACAGACTGTTGTATGACCATTTTTCAAGACTCATTTGTGGAAAAAGAACATTGAATATCAAATAGTCTAGTCCCTGATTATAATACAACCCTGTCTTATATTCAGGCCAATAGGGTACTTACTTTGTTGTACGACAGATAGCAAAACATACCCACTCTCTACAAGCTCACAACACATTGTGACTTGCTATTGATAAAAATGTATCCCACAGAACAAAATGTATCCGAACAAAATGCATCCCACAGAAGCAGCCAACCAGAAGCAGCATACCAGTGGGACTGATGTTGGATGTAGATGTCAACGTGATGACTTGATCCTACCAGTGATTACAGTCCTAATCTCCTCGCCACACACTGCCATGTTTATGACTGGCCACCGCAGCATAATCACAGCCAGAGGATGTAAGGAGCCAATTAACAGCACGCACACACGCACACGCACACACACACGCACACACACACACACACACACACACACACAGGTGCTGTGCGTACTGTTGGGTGAATATATGAAAAAGGAAGCTACATTGAGCATTAATTTGCATTAATTGGACACGCATGAACGCACAAGCAAACACGTGCACATGTTCTCTCACACACACACACACACACACACACACACACACACACACACACACGCGCGCACGCGTGCATTAAAGTGGCACCCTGGTTACTGTATGTCTTAGCAAGGATATATTATATCGTCTCAAAGGGCACCTACGGACGGCTGCAATTCGAAACTGGCCCCCGTAAAATCTGAATCCCCCACCCACTCCTTTTTTTGTTTTTTTCCCCTTTTTACCTCCTATATGATGATTTCCTGTTTTTGGCTATAGCGGTGTATATCTGTACGTCTGTGTAAATGTTATGATGAATTGAACATGGTGGACCCTAATGTAAACACGTGTAATGCTTTATGGTGTTGTCCAAAGTTGACAGTTTTGTTTCGAGTTGTGCTTGAAATGTACTGTAATTCTTCAATCTGTTAATACCGGTAAATACTTTAATCAATCAATCAGTGTCTCTGTCGGGTGGAAGCCTCATGACATGAGTCATAATATGAGCAGATCTACAGTATGAGCTAAAAGGGCACCGCAGGTTTTGAGCTTGTGGATCTGCTACTTTGGACGCTTTTGTGTGATGCTGTAGTAGGAATGTTCAAGCAAAACATTTGAATAATATGGAGAAAAGAGGTTTATTCCCGACAGCAATGATATATTATACAAGACGGAGAGTCAACAATCACACACACCCCCCCCCCCCCCATTGGGTTCCTGGCAAAGTGGCAAAGACCGCTGCTCCCGGCGTGCACGTCACTTACAGGTATTGTTGCCCAGGCTCCATGTTCATTATCTCCCTGTAAGCAGGACTCTTAACATGCGTGTGAGAAAGCAAGGACACAGCAGGGGGCCGCAAGGAGAGGGTGCAGCCTCGTAAGCAGACTGCTCTGCCCCCCCCTTATAACCACCATCTTCTTTGTCTATGAAAGTGCCTAAAATGGAGCGAGCTTTGTTGAACCATTTAGGCCGATTTATTTTTTAAAGGCTCCTGAATCAGACAGTTTTCTGAAAAAACTATGTTTCTATATCAGTGGTTCTCAAACTATTTCATGTCAAGGACCCTAAAAATGTATTAATTGTAATTGGCCGCCGACCCCCATCTGAAAATATGTTGTTCCAGGGACCCCCCCGGAAGCAAAGATTTGAGTTAAAAATGTTCGCTCTGAAAGAATATATATTCAAAGATTTGTGCCACATTTTCACGATTTTTCAAAGATAGCAGATCTTTAAGCTCGTAGCGCGGCACTCGCTGACTCGTTGTGAGCTTGTAGGTCAGTAACAGTAACAGTCTAAAATGTTATCACTATTTTAGGAGAAAAAAAGAAAATGTCAATGCAGAAACTACAGGATGAAAAAGAATAAACTTCACTAAAGGTGACCTTTCTTTGCATTCCGTTTATATACTGAGGCATCACGTTTATATACTGAGGCATCACGTTTATATACTGAGGCATCACGTTTATATACTGAGGCATCACGTTTATATACTGAGGCATCACGTTTATATATTGAGGCATCACGTTTATATACTGAGGCATCATGTTTTTGCATGCAAAGTCTGACACTTGGGCTAGAAATGACCGATATGAAGAGTAAGCCCATATAGAGAGGAGTGGGCAGTAATCAAACCCTTGTTTTTCTATCTTCTCATCCACTACAGGGGAGGGGGGCGTTGCCATCTGAGCTCTTTTCTGTGTGTGTGTGTGTGTGTGTGTGTGTGTGTGTGTGTGTGTGTGTGTGTGTGTGTGTGTGTGTGTTTGCGCGTGTAGACTCACTGCAACACAAACATCTCCTCCGAAATGAAATTACAAAGCGATATGTAAAATACAACCACTGATGGTAACACACACACGCGCATACGCACGCACGCACGCACGCACACACGCACGCACGCACGCACGCACGCACGCGGCAGTGGCACTGCTGTTGCCGGGAGAGATAAAGGGAAGCAGTGATGAGCAAACAGCCATGACGACGGCCCATCAAACCGTATCACCTTGCCCAAAGATATATATAGACATATGAGGAAGGATGTGGTGAGAGTCTATGTGGATAAGGATCTCTACTTAAACTCATTTCCCCAGTCCACTCAATATAGTCTTGTTGGTCTGAGGGTTGCAGCCAGCACAGGAAATCAATGTGTGTGCGCGTGTGTCTGTTGGACGGACGGACACAGTGAAAGATATTGTGTGTGCGTGTGTGTGCGCGTGTGTGTGCGCATGCACGTGCGTGCGTGCGTCTGCATGCTCTCCTTGTTATCCACTGATCTCTCAAGGCCAATAGCACCTGGAGACGGAGAAGTGGTCTGAATCAAAATAAAGACAGCTTTTGTTTTTGGAGCAGAGTTTCCAACTATCGAGATCGATGAGTCCCTTCTGTTCCACATCAGTGCATATATTCCTACTGTAAATTAATTGCACGTACAGTAGGCCAGGGCCGGGGTCCAGGTCAGTCCCTTGGTCACAAAGTCTATACTATTTTGTAATTTTTTGTTGATACTATTTGCTATTTTTTTTGTTGATGTTGCAAATCTTACCTTCTTGTCCACCTATCTGTGGCCTATATACACAGGTGATTGGTGATTTGACACTTGTAGTGTGTAGTTATGCCATAAAATAGACATACCATAACTGTTATGGTATGTCTATTTTATAGAAATATTATGATGCAGTTAAAATGGCAGTTTTCAAAGTTTGAGGTGTGTCTGTTTGTTTGATTTAATACTTTATTAACAGGCCAAGTCAGATGTTAAGTCATCTTTATACTGTCTTTTAGACCATTTTGTTATCTTGTTGTTATTAGTGTTACTACTTCTCTGCACCTGTTAACTGTATCTCTGTTTCTTCCATACTGCTGTGCTGCTATGACAACAGCATTTCCCCCAGGATTAATACAATGTCTATCTCCATCTATCTATCTGGCGCAACAAGAAACGCAAAATAGCGTAATAGTGTCACTAGCCAGCAAAACCCTGTGTGTCTCGTTACACATTAGCCCATGATTCACTGAAGACATGACATGACGGCAGTGAGTCAACATGCAGACAAGGTTGTTTTGTTGTCAACTGTTATGGGCCGGCATAGCAGGAGGTTAAGACAGTGCTATACATGTATTGTATGTCATGTGTTCTGTGTTGGTGGAGAAGTGATTGTCAACCTTTCTCATTTCCAGGACCTCCCCGTTGGATAGGAATTATATTTTATGATTGGGACCCCAATCTACACTGTGAAACCCTGGTAATTGAACTCTGTACCTGTGTCTGTCAGCCATTATTATTTAACTGATCCCTCAAGGACCCCTGGGGTCCTCACGTTGAGAACCACTGCGGTAGATCACTGTTCTAAATCATAATAGTGAAGGCTAGACATGCTTCAGTCCCATACACAGCCCAACCCAGTTGCTATGCAAGAGTCCCTTTCCTTACACCACAAACCCCTGGGTGTTCATCCACAGCAACTGAGAGTTGAACAAATGGAACCGTCCATAAGGGTCAGAGTTAAACTAACACTCGTAGTTTTCAGTGTAGTATAAAATCTACGTGACAAAAATGCCACGGCAACAGAGCAGGGGGCAGGGTCAGTAAAATCGGGGGTAGGCAATGTCATTGTGTGTATTGTCTAGTCGTGTGTGTGTGTGTGTGTGTGTGTGTGTGTGTGTGTGTGTCAGACTGTCAGTAGCCCCTGTTATTACGTGGGTGGGAGAAAATTGCTGGTTCAAACGGGTACAAAGCACAGCCCTGTCTCTTTCCTGTCTGAGCAGCGGAGCCACTTCTGCCATTGACATTATTACCATGGGAGAGACAGCAGGACAGAGAGAGAGAGAGAGAGAGAGAGAGAGAGAGACAGCGAGAGAGAGAATCAGACTGGTAAGCTGAGGGACAGACAGAGAAGAGGCCACATGGCATGCATGATGTCAAACCTTTGCTCACAAGTTACAGATATCCCAAATGGAATTAAATCAAATGTACACGATGCTTCTAGGTAGCATGCCAGCAGCAGTGAGAGTCACGCCCCCCCCACGGGCAGAAACACACAGCATGGCTCTCATTCATGTATCCATCACAAGACAACCGGCAATATGACCTTCATCTTTGAATCAGCAATACAGCTAGGGTTAGGATAGTTGCCAAAATGACAGGCTGCCAGAATGACAGCAATGAAGATCAAGAATGGACGGCTAAAAAAAGACAAATGCAGAGAGAGAGAGAGAGAGAGAGAGAGCGAGAGAGAGAGAGTGTGTACCTCTTAGAGCGGCGTAGCATGCTTCTCTCAGGCAGCGAGAAATTGGAGAGCACAGTCCAGAAGGAGTCAGACATGCTAAACTATACTCTAACACAGCGGATCCACATTCATAACTTACATGTACACACACACACATGCACACACACAGTCACAGATATAGATGCAGCGGAGAGGCTAACGTTAGCCAACAGACCCTGCCTTCCACCTGTCACAGCGGCTACTGCTGCTCTGTTTGTGTGTGTGCTCTCTTCTCCTTCCTTCCCTCCCTCTCTCTCTCTCTCTCTCTCCTCCCCTCTTAATTCCCCACTCTTCTTGCTCAGCAGTGCCCCCTCTTTTCTTTTAAGAAGAGACACTTTTTCTTCTCTACTCTCTCTCTGCAGGGAGTACTTTACTGATGCTAATAAGGTGTGAGAAATAATACAAGCTGAGCACAAGACAAGACGGAGAGTATGACAGGAGAGAAAGAAGCTAGGGGGGAGAAAAAGAGACGAGAGAGAGAGAGAGACCCACGCACACACACACACACACACACACACACACACACGCACGCGCACACGCACACGCACACGCACACACACACTTAACTTTTAAGACATTTAACGTTACAATCTGTGATTTATTTTAAACAATATGTATGGCAGAGTAAGTCAGTACAATACCACTATCTGCAGTGGTGGGAGATGGTCTCCCTACTATTCTATTGCAAGATTTAGACCAGCTGGTTGGCAATGTCAATAAAGTTGTTTGAAGCAGATGGGGGTCTGGACAGGACACTAGATGCGCCGCCATCTTTATTGCAGTACAATTAACAATTAACTCTCTGCCTGTCGGGAGAGAGACAGTACATATAAAACGCTCATTGTAGCTTTAACGCCAGGGAGGAATTGTGGCTTAGCTGAACGTTTCAGTTGCTTTTAGCAGCCATTCAGGATGTTCTTTTTTTAGAAGAGACTTAAAAAAGAAGATGACTTGGCTAATCTGATCTCCTCGATAGGACATGTCAAAGTCTAGGAGCCACGATGAATCAGTATATTAATCCATTTTGGTGTTAGCATGATGTTATGATTTAGCTATTGAAAAATAGCAGATCTACAAGCTCGTAGCGTGCCACCGAGTGGCGCGCTACGAGCTTGTAGGTCTGCTATTTTTGAAAAATCGAAGAACGACTGACATAGAAACATAGCTTTTTCAGAAAACTGTCAGGATGTAGAAGAACATTTTTAGAATCTGATCTCAGGTCAGAATGGGTTAATCCATAGCACGTACAGTATATCTTACCCTCATAGTGTCAGACTCAATGGTTAATAACTGAACATAATGTACAACAGAAATAGTCACTCCCATGACTGCCTGTGATGTCTGGGTCTGTCGTTGGCATTTCCTTGTTTGTGCATTCGAATAAAAAGCATTAGAGCAGCTAATTAGATTGCGTGGAACATTTGGGACCGGGCTGGCATTGCAACTGGTATGTGAAGCTCTGAAGCCACAGACTATGTCCCTGCTACATAAAACAGAGTGGTTGTAGGTTGCTCAGTGGGAAACACTGTAGATTTTGCTAGTATGCAGTTACTACACATGTCCACCTGAAACAACAGATCTCGGCTGTGAGAAAGTGTTAACAACATATATAAAGGCACATTTTTTTAAATGTCATTATGTAGCATCATGTGACATGTCAAACTAGGGGGTTTTCATGATTCTGAATCCATTCCAAGCATTAGTTTTGCACGAAAAACATTCCTTGGGCTAAATTCGGCCATAGCCACTTGACGGCTGTATGGCTGTTTTAAGCCCAATGGGTTTTAAAAATGTATATATATTCAAAGATTTACACAATTAAAAATAAATAGCAGTTCTACAAGCTCGCAGCGTGGCTCGAAGTGACACGATGGAAGCTTGTATATCTGCTGTTTTTGAATAGCTAACGTTAAAATCGACGTTTTCCCGGTTTGAATGGGTTAAAGCCGGGATATTTCACTTTAACGCTATATCTCTACAGCTAGCTGTTAGCATAAACCCCAGTTCCCAATGCCAGCATACGCGTTCACTTTAAAAGCCACCTAGCGTCGACATCCGTATATATATACGGACTTGGGGGGGGGAATCGTTATTCGGTCATTTCATCGTCTACTCAGGCTTATGTGAACATCCCAGACAGTTTTTAATTTGCTTGATTCAATATTTAGATATTTGATATTAATTGTAGCTGCCACGCCCCCTTCCTATACAAACCCATTGTAACTTCAAACTTTTGGTTTTTCATTTACTGTTTATTTATTTTTAATATATTTATTTGGATCTTTAGTCTCATTCGGCCTCCTCTCAGGAGTCCGGAGTCCTTATTCTTATCCTTAAACATATATTAAAAATAAATGAAAACAGTAAATGAAAAACCACGGCCCCCTCACGTCTGTCCCTCTATCAGTCACCAGAAAAAAGGTTGGGTGTTTTCGATGAATCTATCATGGTTAAAATAGAGTTTGAAGTTACAATGGGTTCGTATAGGAAGGGGGGCGTGGCAGCTAAAATAAATATCAAATATCTATATACTGAATCAAGCAACTTAAAAACTGTCTGGGGTGTTCACATAAGCCTGAGTAGACGATGAAATGACCAAAAGGTTTTTTGAAAGTGAAAAATCCCTTTAAGTTCCATTTGAAAAGCAGAAGTGGCATTTCACCAATCAGTCGATACGTCCCAACTTCACCAGCTGACAGCTCATCCATCATTCATGAGGATCACGTCGTCACACCCAGGATGATAGATGGTGAAATAGGCTTCAGTGACATGACGCAAGGGCTGCCGTTTTATTATTACTTTTATATAGTGATCCAATACTTTCCTTCCAAAGCTGCTACACCATTTTATGGGGGATCTGTCTGTACTTTACCTTGCATCAGCGATATAAATCAGACTATGGTCTTTTGATGTTTTGTTTTTGGTAGTTTTTGGTGTCTATAACTCGTGAAAGATTATACATGCCTCTGTAGGCAAGTACTGTACACAAGATCCAGGGATTAAAGCAAAAACAATGTCACAACTGAAAATTAGCACAATTAGCAGTAGCACAACTATTGTCTCTCTGTTCTACATTCTGTCAACCAGTTACAGAAAACCTTTAATGGTTCTGAACTTGTATTCTATTTCTAGTTGACCAATTCAAATACCCTTAGCCAAGAGACAGACATACTGGAGCACCCGCTGGCCTAGCGGTCAAGGTGCATGGCACAAACTGTAGGCTCTGACCTGACAGTGCGTCACGTGTTCGAGTCCTTTTCATGACGACCTTTGCTGCTTCCCTTCTCTATCCCCCTCTTTCCTGTCCGTCTTCACTGTAACTATCAATAAAGGCACAAAAGTTAAAAAAAAGGAAAAAAAAAGTAGAAAAAAAAAAAAGAAAAGAGAGACATGCTGGCCTCTATGGATTCCAGATCAGACCTGGCGACTGAGAACTTTAAGCCATGTAAGAGCCTTTCCAGGTCCTCAACGTCTGTACAATATATACAGTAAAGACAGGCGGTGCCTTCCAGTACACAGACAGCTCATCACAGACGGGTTGTACTATCCTACCAGCTGCCTACTGTATCAGGTGGGCCTCATTCTCTGATGAGCGGCCTACACCTTTCCCCATGCTCTCTCAACAGCGTGCAGTGCTAACATGAACTTGCTCAAGTAACGCTTGACAGCATTACCATGTTAACTCTGACTGCGTGCAGACATGGGAAAATGTAGCAGCAGCTAATGGAATTTAAAGCTTTTCAGGCCCCTGACTAACGCTGATGTGACACAGTAGATCTCCTGAAGGCAACGTTGTCCCCAGCCTTCAGTCAGGCTTCTGTAGTTATACCAAAAGCAAGTCACCAGTGTGCTGGGGATATGTGCTGGAATGGAGGGGCTTTAAGAGCATACAAAGTGGAATGAGACATGAAGGAAAGACCTTCAAGATGGAAACGCCACAGCAGGAAGTAATTTAAAAAGCTCAATAAGAGAAACGAGTTGACATGATTGGTTGAATTGATTGTTTAAAAGGACACAGAAAAAGGCATGCGTACAGGCCAGGCCACACAGGCCAAGACAAAATAATTAGTGTCATCTAACAACCCCAAAACGAGTACCTTGTCCTGGGAATAATATCAACAACACAAACACGTGCATGTGCAATGTGCATGCACAGGCACGCACCTTACGGTTTGCCATTGTATGATGGCCTTTCAGTTGTATGTGTTCCTTCCAGTAAAGGCCAAAGTCACAGTAGCTAAAAAGACAGCATTTCTACAAAATCATCACAATGCTTGCTGGGTTGCTTAACTACTCAATGGAAGATCAGTGAACTAAGTGAAGGGCGCGCGCACACGCGCACGCACACGCAGACACACACACACACACACACACACACACACACACACACACACACACACACACACAAACACACACACTCTTACCTCCAGATGAAGGGGTTGCCTCCCTGGCGGACCGGGGCGGAGAGAGGACCGTCGGATGAACAGAGGGAGGGAGAGGAGGAGAGAGAGTAGGAGGAGAGGAGGACCAAGGGGGGCTGGATGACGGAGGGATGAAAGGAGGTGGGAGACAGCAGGTGCTGAAGGAGGCTGCTGTTGCCGTGGCAACGCAGCTGAGTTGGCGACCAGATTCTGCCGAAAAGGATGGGATGAGGATGGGGAGGTGAAGGGAGGGAGGGGGGGTGTGAGAGAGGACCACTGAACCAGGGCAACTACAGGTGTATTTGCAAGGGTATGTCCGTGTGTGCGTGACTGTGTGTGTGTGTGTGTGTGTGTGTGTGTGTGTGTGTGTGTGTGTGTGTGCGTGCGCACACCTGTGCTGGTGACAAGGCAATAATGCAGTCTTGAAGTGACTAGAAGGTTTTGGGTAGTGAAACATGATTTCAACTACAACAGAGAAATGACATTTCTCAAGAGCAGACACGAGAGCAAGATTAATGAAGAGAGAGAGAGATGGAGAACACGAGGCACTGCATTATGGGCAGGTGTTTTGTGATACGGGCATAACTAAAAAGAAAAACAGAAATTCGAATCTTGAGAGAAGTCCTATTTAATTAATTTTCAACTCGCCTGTGTGTGTGTGTGTGTATGTGCGTGCGTGTGCGTGCGTGCATGTATGTGTGTGTCTGTCAGTCTGACTTCCAGCCTGCTAGGTGTTTACTCTGTGTGTCTGTGTCTCAGTCCCCTCACAGTAGGTGTTTACTCTGTGTCTGTGTCTAGGTGTTTACTCTGTGTGTCTGTGTCTCGGTCCCCTGGCAGTAGGTAGATAGCAGATATACCCTGGCTGCACAGTTAGTGCAGTTGGGCAGCCAAGTTGCATTGTGGGAGTTTTGGAGCGACCTCACAGAGCTAATCAGGTGTCCCACGGTGCAGAAGAAATGGGCCGATGGAGGAATAGATTAAAGCCAGGTGGAGGGAAGTGAGAGATGAGTGACAGATCCAGACAGTAAGCCTGGCTTCTGAATAAGTAAACAAACACATACAAGCCTAAAACTGACCACACTGAGTGCAGCCATTAAACAAATTAAATTGCTGTAGTAGTTTACTAGCTTCCTTGGCTGTCATCTCTAAAACACTCCATTTCACTGTTGGCAAGTGAAGACAGTCTGGCACCAGACTGTTAGACAAGGAAGGAAGTAGCAAGAGGCTACTGCAACTTCAAGTCATTGAATCTAATTAAAATCCCAGATGATTAGTCTATAATATTATTCATTTGTTGCTGGCTGATTGTACAGCTGCAGCCACACTGAAAACTGCTCAGTGCATTCCACTGCTCGCCGAAATCTAAGCTGTTTGCAATCTGTGCCACAATCTACAGTACCCCACTGTGTTCTGCGTTTTGCTTTCCATGGTGTTCCTGACTCAAGCCCAGGCCTATTCCTGTATGTTTGAAGATAGCACAGGATTGGCAGGGCAGACCAGAGTTCGTCAAGCTGGTTAGGGGTCCATACGGGGCTAATCTCTACATACCGGCTCCCCACTGAGAAGGACAAAATGGGTGACACCACCTGCTGCTGGGGGTCTTGGGCTGTGTGTGTGTGTATGTGTGTGTGTGTGTGTGTGTGTGTGTGTGTGTGTGTGTGTGTGTGTGTGTGTGTGTGTGTGTGAGACGTGTGTCTCTCTCTATTAACTTGCAGCCCATTGCAGATCAGGGAAAGAGATTATACTGTATATATTATGTCAACAGTATGTGTAATACAGAGTGGAGGGGAAAGACCAATGGCATGGTATTTCTAGCTTGCTGAGCTGATGAAGAACTTCCTTCTCGTCTTTCTCTCTGTGTCTGCGGTTTCCGCTGACCATGGTTTGTTTCTGTGACTGGGTTATGAGTCTGAGTGTGCGATGCATGATGTGCGTTGGTGAAAGATGAGCTTGACCTCTGCACTGGCCTCGTGATCCCTCTCTCTCTCCCTGCACAGATCACCTTATGCTTTATTGGCTGTTCACTTGAAAACAGCACTCAGTTTGCACTTAAATATATCGGACAGACAGACTGACTGACTGGCAGAGTGGCTTATACTAGCTGCATGCCTTGTAACTAAAACATACAGTAGAAGGCTTTAGGAAATGGGACAAAGGGCATAGTGTTGTGGGTGGTCTATGTGAATGAGAACATGTATGGCTAGTAGTAGTTAAACAATTCAATCAATTATTTAACCCATTTAGACCTGAGGCCGATTCTAAAAACGCCTCCTAAAACCTAACCTAAGGTTTTCTGAAAACTTTCAAATTCGTATTATTCTTCTTGTTTTTTAAATGATGTTGCTATCTGAGACACAGAGGGTGTAGCCGGCATTTAAGGTAAACAACCTATAGGTTACACCAGGTCTAAATGGGTTAAGGTAGATAGGTAGATAGAATAAATATGTTTTAATAAAATAATAGATTTTCTAAAATAGATAAAATAGCTGATCTACAAGCTCACGTTTTAACGATGCGATGAGCTTTTACGCAACACCATTGTACAACAAAGTACAAAATAGGTCTTACGTGGAAAATCAGACAAATCAATGTAGTCGATTAAAGTCCTTTTTTAAATTGCGTTACTATCAATAACCATTAATCAAAGTAGTAATCAACAGAATAATCACTTATAACATTATCAATAGTTAAAGCCCAATGACAAGCAATGCCGTTCTCTCACTCTCTACGCATTGTGAGCTTGTAAATCTGCTATTTTCTGCTAAAGTTTTCCCCAAAATATGGATTCTCTGTGGTTAAAGTGGCTAACAAACAAATTCTCTCTCTCACACACAGAGTCCACACACTCTCTTACTGGAGTCGTAGATTAAGAGCCCCTGCTCTCTCTCTCCTTTGCTTCATGCTGTCTCCCAGGGCGTGCAGTGGGAGGGTAATCTTTACTGATCCGGTGGAATGTGCCGGCTCACCTGTCATCAAAGCCAGGCCGGCCAATGGGCCCGCTCAGCCTCTGGACAGTACCAAACATGCACAGATATGTCCACTAGCTAATAGTAGGGGTGAAACAGCAGAGGTGTGTCACTCATTTCAACTCAATGTGAGTATTGCTGAATTTTGATAAGTTACCCCAGGACCTGCTGTTAGCTAAACTCACTCACACGTTGCAATGTTAGGTATCTATCTAGGTTACAGTGTTCTCTCACTGACAAGCAGGGACTTGCTGAGTCACAAAAGAGAGTAGGAATGTCTCACCCTCACTGCCTGGAGAAAGCTCACACACACAGTCACACACACACACAGTCACACACAGTCACACACACACACACACACACACACACACACACACTTAGCTAAGGTATAACAACTAAGTGCATGAGTACGAACTCGTATTCCAACTGTCAAATTTCAACTCGAGTGCCAGTGTGCTCAGCGAAAATAAAACTGCAACCGTCCTGTTTTCGCTTTTAGCACTTCTGAATAATCCACCAGGAAAAGCTTCAAAGTTAAGAGGAAAACAGCTGCTACTGTAAAGGCTCATTTGCCCCGATTCCTCCTCTCAGTACTGAATAATAACTTGCCGTCTTCAGAGAAATGGTACACAAATGAATATTCCAACTGTTAAGCTCCAAGTAGTAGGACTCCCACAGAGTTCAACAAGTCAAAAAGTTCCTCAGTTCAGCAAGGTCCAAAATAAATCATAGCCATGCGTCCTTAGGAACACAGCTCTATCCCTGGGTTAAGTCACCCGAGTTTCTCCCCTTGCCTCCTGGAAATCTCAGTCAAATCAGCTCTGTCCACTGTCAACTGGTGTTGTGACTCGGCCTCTCCAATAGCCAGGAGGAGGAGAGAAGGAAGGAGGGAGGGAGGGAGAGGGAGAGGGGGAGGGAGAGACAGAGAGGGAGGGAGAGGAGATGCGGATAGTGAGCAAGCCTCCTGAGCCTTGCTCTTGATAACTTCATACACAGGACTGTCAATGGCCAGCCTGACGTAATAGACAAACCTGTATCTTGTGCGTGCGTGCACACGCACACACAGAGTATCACAAGATCCTGTAAGAGGTTCAGCTGTCGTCTCTCTCTCAGTCCCCCACTATCCTTCATCCCCCCTCTATATCCTTCATCCCCCCTCTATTCTCTTTTCCAGGAAGGCTGCATGGGGACATCAGCAGCCCTCTGATCACAGCTGAGCTAAATGCAGTTCACATACCTGATAGCCAACTCACAGACAATGGAGTGGATCAGTGAGGGCACAGGGCGAGTTGGTAGCCTGGGTAGCATTACACATGACATATTCACACACACGCACGCACGCACGCACGCACGAACGAACAAGTTCTCTGATGAGCTTGAGTGATTACTGAGCTGACGCAGGACACAATAACTTCATTACACACCAACGTGGGTACGCTGTCCTCCATGCATGATAGACATTAGAAGGGAAACACTAACACTGTGGACACACACAGTGCATAAACTGTACATAATATTGATTTTGGAATGGTAAAACATTAAGAAAACACCTTCATACATGCACGCTCACTTACTGACACACACCAGCCCCACCCCATATGGCTCTGAGCTGATGAAGGCTCTTTGTCTTCAAAGGACTGGGAAGAGATATGGTAGAGATAGAAACAACTCTCTTTCAAGAGGTAGACTGTGGCTGCTGTCCAACTCTTTACTCGTGACATTTTGACAGTAATGCATAACAGACGAAGAGGGAATGTACAGAAAAAGATAAAGGCCATTTCAGACGTGGAGCGAGGGGCGCGAGGCCGCAGTGACGTGTCTGCTTATGAGAGGCGTGAAATAAAAGCTCACCATAATCCAGGTCTAGTCGACCGCGGGTGCGTGCACAAACGAGCACGTACGCGACAATGTCAACGCCCCTCAACTTCTCCACGCGTCCAAAATAAATCGCCCGCCTCTCATTGAAAATGAATTACCAAGGCACGTCAGTCACTCCCCATCTGAAAAGGCCTTAACTTTATTGCTGCCGCTAGGTGGCAGCATAAGCACACCTAAGGAATGCCACGCGTCCGCTCTAACTGTACGATCCTTGTTTCCTTTCCGGGTTATTCAGGGAGGTGGTGGCTTTTGTTATGAGCACACAGCATACAGCGCTTTGAAAATCATGTTATAATGGAGGCTCAATGGAGCTGGATTTAAAAATCCCATAGCTGGTGGGGACGGAGGCTCTCTATTGACCATTTGCAGACCGCGGCCATGTTTCCATCAGAGTTCGGAAGCACTCGTTTTCAGTAAAGCACTCGTTTTCAGTAAAGCAATGTCCTGCTGCCTCTTGCATTATGTACTAATTCAAAACAGGTGGTACACAGGGCAGTTGACTTTGAGTGATATCTAACGAGCATTTCCAAACTCCAGCACTTAAAAAAAATAATCACCAGCAAGGGCACAAAGTAGCTCATAACATGTCTACAGTGGATTTTTATGAAACAAACACTTTGAGGATAGAACCTTGCCATTAACTTATATGGTAAGATGGCCGCAGTCTGCATATGGAGAATACTAACCGGAGCAATGCTAAAAGGTAAATTTATTGACGGTCGCTGCTTTCATTTTCTTTTTACTTTTTTTTTTTTTGTAGCTTTCGCCTTTATTTTATATTTTTATGGAGGGACAGTAGGCTGACAGGAAATGGGGAGAGAGATGGGGGGGTGACATGCAGTAAAGGCCGTCAGGATCGGGAGTCGAACCCGCGGCACACTGCCAGACTGGATTACCAGCCAAGGTGCCTGGACCGCTGAGCCACGGCCCAGGCCGGTCGCTGCTTTCATATATGGAGTATACGGTTGTCTACGAACATACGCGTAGTTAGCACCAGTAGGTACCGATAGCCTAGCTACGTTTATAAACGTAGATAGCACCGAAAACGTTAAGAAAGAGAGTTAAACACAGAGAGGTAGAGAAAGACGGGGGAAAGATGAGTGGCTCTTTTTGACTACAAGAATACAGCGACATATGACACGTATTCTACACTTTTTGTTTACTTGTTTGTTTTGTTTGTTGTTTTTTTTAACAATAAGTACAAACATCTGCAAAGGGGTGAGAAGCGTAAACAGCTAAATTAAAAAGAACAACTTTGAAAAAACTGATAATGGGGATTGGGGACAGAAATGAACATGGTGGACAAAATGACCACCAAGGAAAGTAACATACAGTACATACCTCGCTTTCATGGCAGAAAAACAGAACTAAAGAAAGAGACACACAATCGGGCTGATATGTCGGCCATAATGCAACCGATATGTCTCCATTTCTAAATACTTACAACCTGCCGACAGTATTTCGGGCAACATATTTAAGTTCCGTTTGTGTTTGTTTATTCTTTATCTATAAAAAAAAAGTAATTATTTGTGACAATCTCTAAAATGGGATTGTCATCGGAGCTGTCGCACTTCATTCTAAAGTTTCCATGATATGTAATAAGGTTCTGGGTTTACTCTTCAAAGATCCATAGGGGTTGTATTACAAATCGCCAGGCTGGTTAGAATGCATTCAGCTATGTTTGATAAGCCAGAGACGTGTTCCCAGGTGGACAGACACTCTCACCATGTACAGTATCAGGGTCGGTACATCTCCGGTACATACTGTTCAGATGTCTATCTAACCTACTGCATGTGTTACAGTGTCTTGTCATGGTCAACCTGGTGGACACTACAACTCTGTAATCCTAATGTGAGCCATCAGGAGTATGAGGTGGTCATCATTTTGATTTGTTTTTTGAGTCCCTCCAATGCCTGGCTTTTGAAATTATGTCATATGGCAGCCAAGTCTATTGACTTTTAATGTTTGTTTAAAGCACTTTTAACAAAAATCGAATGGCAGCCAGCTCTAAGGACTTTTAATGTTTGTTTAGGGCACTGACGCGACGACGTGAGCCAATATAAATATATAAATCGTGTGACTGATTGTCGTTTTATCCAATAACACTCTGCATTCATGTCTCGTATGCATGTCTCTCTCATGTAACGTATATTGTGGCAGTGAATCTGCAATGAATGAAAGTGACTTTTCCACATATGTGCAGGCTTATAAAAGTCAAAATGATGCTTAATTTCAACATTACCAGGCGCCCCTCACTCACACGAGTGTGATTGTTATTCTCAGCAAAGTGTGATTTCAAGTGAGCTTCCTTGCCCACAGAAAACCTACACACTAACGCACAAACATGCTCACACACACACACACACACACACACACACACACACACACACACACACACACACACACACACACACACACACACACACACACACACACACACACACACACACACACACACACACACACACACACACACACACACACACACACACACACACACACACACACACACACACACACACACACACACACACAAGCGCGCACACTGGTATAAATAGCTTTGCATCCCTCAAGTCAACAGTGGGATACTCAGCTGCTCTGGGACACGGACACACAAACAAACTGAAAGACCTTTCAACTTTGTCCTTTAGCCTTTAACCCTGTCAGCGAGCACTCTCAATACCATGACAAGGACTGGTGGTTGAGTTATGTATACACTGTACCCCTGCTGGCTGTGCCATTACAGTACTGTATGTATATAATGATACAATCTTGTTGGTCATCATACTAGGCGCCTACATCATTCATCCACGTTGCTGCCAGCTGTTGTGAATAAGCCCTTACGGAAGGCTCAGGGTTTATTCACCCATACATCCTGTAAAAAGATGTGACGGTGGTGATGAGTGTTCATCGTACAATAAGTCAAACAAATATATTTTGTACCCACATTGCTGTGTGTCCGTGTGTGTGTCCGTGTCCGTGTCCGTGTGTGTGTGTGTGTGTGTGTGTGTGTGTGTGTGTGTGTGTGTGTGTGTGTGCGCGCGCAGTCCCAGGCAGGTGCCAGTGTCACTCAAGCATGACCCAAGGTGAAATATCCATGGGCAGAGGTGACAAACTGGCAATGTGACATACTGTAGGCTACTACATTGGGTATAAGAGACCTTTAGGATCTGTGTTCTATCATGCATCTCCAACTGCGTTTTCGATATTAACTATGGTGGCCGTTGTGGCCTAAAGGTTAAAGGAGTGTGCTTGTTGGCGGAAGGTTCCCGGTTCAATTCTGCATATGGCAGGAAAAATCTGGGTGGGGAAATGAATGGCCGGCCAGCACGTGTGTGCACACACGCACACACACACAGAACTCCATTTGAACATCAATATGACATCATTTTTAGATTACGTGAGATTCTCTGGTGGAGATATGCACTCCACTGAACTGCACACGTATAACTTGCTACCCATAGCAACAGACTGCACAGGGAAGACACATCGATATTTGAGCCCTCTTTGTGGCTTCAGACATCTTCAGTGGTGTAATGGTGTAATGCCGGTGGTACGGCATTTTAACGAGGTCACGTTGTGTGCATGCGCACACAACACACACAACAGCCCACAGACAGTGAGAGTCAACTCTCTAAGGAAGATGCCAGCCACTCATTTCGGCCGCTTGTATTCGCGACATTATTCTTTCGGTCATGACCCACACTTCATGACCATAGGTGGTGAGAAAAGTTTCAAACGTAATTCCAGTCTACTTGCATTTGCATTGTTGAGTTTTTCGGTTAATTAGATTAATGAAAAGTACATGTTTTAGACACAAAGAGTTATTCAAGGGATGACTTCCGCACACCCGGTTCAGTTTTATAGCAGGTGCGTATAGGTCCTGGCAGTACAGCAAACGTTTTGAGGAAGGAGGAGAGACCCGCACACTGCCACTTGCTGGTTCAAGAACTTTATTTAAAGAGTCATATGCAACGTTTCGGCCTTTCGGCCTTCTTCAGGCATGAAGACACAAAGAGTTAAAATAATAAAACTTCTTTAGTAGTAGCGAAACTAAAAAGTTTGCTTTGGACTGAGCCGAATGTGAAGGTAAATAAAAGCCTGGGTACCGAGGCTAGCTTTGGACCAATCTGTTCTTCTTGTTGCGTGCAGACAGAACACCAGAGAAGGAGCCATACAACTGTGTTCCCCACGCTCAGGTAAACACAACAGGTAAACCTGTTGTTGTCATGCAAATGATTTGGGTACTTGACAAGTCGTGAATCTAGGGGGGGGTGCGGCCACGTAAACCTGTTATGCAAGTAACCGACGGATTTGGGTACTTGGTGCATCTTTAAATGTAAGGGGGACGCGTTCTAGCGTGTGCAGTGTGCACCGTACCGTTCCGTACCTGTGCATGCATGTTTTTGTGTTTGTTTTTTTCCTTTTTATACCTCGCCGTGGTACCTCTGACCCAGAGTCAGAAAACAGACGTATGGAGTCAATAGTCTCTGCACTAGTGACTCTGAGACTAGTGACTCCGACAGGTTGGTTGGGGCACCTGTTGTACAGCAGGGAGAGGAACTGTGTCAGATAATGTGTTCTTCTGCGAGTGCTACGCCCTTCCCGTGAATCTCCTCACTAGTGTCAGCTGAAAAGAAGTGGCTGGCGTGTATCAGAGGAGACATGGTTGTTTACAGTGTCTCTACACACTCCCACACGCACAACACGCTGTGAGCTTGTGGACCGGCGTGACAAGTGACAGGGACTACAAGTGAATGTAATGGGTGTGGCACCACCTGTGTGACAGTGACTACAGTACAAGCGAGTAATGTGATGAGTGTGACGACACAGCAACACACGGTGACTACAAATGAGTGTGGTGACATATGTGACGACACCAGCGTGACAGTGACAGGGAATGAGTACAAATGAGTGTGCTGACAGTGACTATAAATAAGTGTAGGATGAGTGGGGAAACAAGTGTGCTGGAAATCTGGGAAGTGGCAAGTCAAATCAGCTCAGCTTAAGCCATATTATATATATGTTTTCCTTTTACAGAAGGCTTTTGATTCATTTCACTTTTCACGATTACTGTATTGAATTGTTATTGAGTGGTGCAACCACCCTAAGGAACAGCATGTCCGTGTTAACCACCTATGTGACTATGAGTACCAGTAGGGGCAAAAGTGTGCCAGAAACAGAGAGAGAGAGATAGTGCTGCACTGTTGCCTGCTAATGAGAGAGAGAGGAGGGGGGGGTGGTGGCACACAGGTGTGCTTTTTTTTCTATTCACTTAACTCTTAATTACAATTTTAAAACGATAGTTAAATGTATTTATTTTGCACTCCATCTTAATGCTTTCAATGTTTCGTGCAAAGCCCTATTGTTGAAATGTGCTACACATTGCCCTTCGATCCCCCATCAGTCACCATCTCACTGAGTCCGCTGAATGTGTACACACAGTACAGACATCAGTCTCACTGTGGAGTCCGCTGAATGTGTACACACAGTACAGACATCAGTCTCACTGTGGAGTCCGCTGAATGTGTACACACAGTACAGACATCAGTCTCACTGTGGAGTCCGCTGAATGTGTACACAGTACAGATATCAGTCTCACTGTGGAGTCCGCTGAATGTGTACACACAGTACAGACATACAAACATGTAGACCTAGCAGCACGCATGGTTCATTGCAGCACTCCTTCCAAGGCCTCCGTTCCATTTCGAGATGGAAAACTACAGCCAGTACAGCTGGCGTCCCACATCATCATGAGATAAGGAGAGGGAGGAATGATGGGTACTTACAAACTGCCCCTCCTTGGAAGGCTCAGCTCCTTCTGAAATGAAAGAGAGAGAGAGAGAGAGAGAGAGAGAGAGAGAGAGAGAGAGAGAGAGAGAGAAAGGAGAGAGAGAGAGTGAGAGTTTAGTATCTGGAACATTGCATTTGCTTTGTCAGGATAATTAAACATTGATTCATATCAGTTCACATTGGCTCTGCGGCTCTGCCACACAGTTTAGCAATTCTGAACTCAGGGACTCTTTGAGTGCCATAAGAACATGATGTCCTGTCAAGGGGGGGACAAATGCTTGCAATGCCACACATGGCCAACAGATGTCACTGTGACACAATGTGTATGTATGTACAACTCTTGCACGTTCCCATTATGTCATACCAGTTCTGACAGTGAACTGTGGTTCAGCATGTGGGAGGAAAGTGTTATTTGGCATCCGATGGCGTGACGTGATGCATTAACAGGTAACACATGTCTAAACGCACACACGTGTAATTGTTTATCACGCTCACTACACAGGGAAGAGAGAGCTTACACACATGTAACAAATGTAACAAAATTGACCCTTCATTTATGGAATTTGTACACTCTCAGAATAATAGGTCTAGAGAGGCTAGACTGGTCTAAAGCACTTGCCAAATTACGTGTCATGTCTGGTCAACAATACTACACGTTTCCACAATGGTATTTACAATAGCCAATAAAACCCCTGCCTGGGAGGAGAAAACTGACAATATATATTGCACAGGGCCATAATGAAACACTCAGTTCAGTGGCGTTGTGTCTGTGCCTGGAGGCTGGCCAGCTGCAGGTTCCATTCAACCACAAGGGGGCAGAGCAGTCTCAGTATGACACGGCACTCTGTCCACAGGCAGAGTTCAAGCTTGGTTGATTAAAACCTGCTGTGGGAGTCACTGCACAGTATGGGTTGCCGTCATAATAACGCCAAATAAAATGGCAATAAAAGTCAAATAAGCCTGGGTGCATGGAGCTCAGTTTAGAGAAGAGAACCTCCTCCCCAACCATATTGAACACATGTGAAAGTGGAAAACAGACGAATGGCATAAACATCATGTCCACATAACAGAGGATAACTAACCTAATATTGAGACTGTCAGTAAGACAAAGATCACATTTGACCAACGTCAGTGGTGTGGTTATGATGCTGAGAATAAACATTGTAACCCTACCATCTGTGTGTGTGTGTCTGTGTGTGTGTGTGTGTGTGTGTGTGTGTGTGGTTAAGTGACATGGTGTGGTTAAGTGACATGGTGGTAACCATGGGGTACACACACGCCCACTGTTTGTTTTACATCACCATTACATCACCTAATCAACATGAGTTAGACTTTAATATATTAGCGCCGCTCACTTCACACAGGTGTGATTTTCTTCTATTAATTTGGTCATTAAGGTCCACAGAATGAGAGGTCTGCTCTGCTGGAAATATCACGAAAAAAATGTAGGGGGTTTTCATGATTCTGAATCCATTCCAAGCATTAGTTTTGCACGGAAAACACTCGTTTTTAGGCCAAGGACTGTTTTTCGTGCAAAACTAATGCTTGGAATGGATTCAGAACCATGTAATCCCCCTAGTTTGACAAGTCACATGCTACTTAAATTATGATGAAATTTTGCCTTATATTGGTTGTCTATGATATGGTATACAACTATACACAAATGTCCATAACTTTTTTTCGCGATATTTCCGGCAGAGCAGACTTCTCATTTTGTGGACCTTAATGAGTCAATAGGCAGTATGGCTGTGTCATCAGGAGTCAGATAGGCTCTCTCTCTCTCTCAACCGTCCATCTCAACATCTCTCAGTTTCATTTTCTCTTTAAAGATAAGCTAATGGACATAATGGAGTTTAGTTGGTACAGGGTGAGTGGCTTAAAGTGACTGTATTGGTTGCTATGGGCTCCAGCATAATGGTGTGAGTTTCAGTGTGTGTGCGTGCGGCCGTGCGTGCGTGCGTGCGTGCGTGCGTGCATGCGTGCGTGCGTGCGTTTAGTAACAGTCTTCAAGCTCTGGTCAATTGTCAGTCAGGACTCCTGCAACACATCTAGATGAATGTAATCAGACGGGAATAGGCAGACATGATTGATTTTGTGCATGTGTGTGTGTGTGTGTGTGTGTGTGTGTGTCTGTCACTCAGGCTAGACAGATAGCAGAGGAACAGTGATCCCATTAGCCCTATAAACCAGATGCTGCACAGTCAGGCCAGGAAATGAGTTGGGCCTGTATCAGAAAAGAAACCACCTCCACTGCTTCCTTTTTCTCTTCTACAAAGTCCCCTCCTTTTTTACACTCGTACAATAGCAGGAGTAGTGAGGAGGCAGAGAGAGAGAGAGAGAGAGAGAGAGAGAGAGAGAGAGAGAGAGAGAGAGAGAGAGAGAGAGAGAGAGAGAGACAGTGGTTTTAGTACATCCTTTATGCTCCTATCCATCCAGCCACAGAGCTCCTACATTAGCCCTGTAATGTGAAATGATGCTGCTGGCATCCCCCACTCCGCTACACTTTATTGCATTATGGGTTTTTTGCGTGTACATTTGTTGCAGCTGACCCCCCTCCCCTCTTTACCCCTCAGGGTGATGTACATCCCCCCCCCCCCCCCACACACACACAGCCCTGTGTTCCCGCGTCATATAAAAGCACAAAGTGAGCCCAGTGATGAAATTAGCCACAGTGACAGTTTGGATGGAGGACACAATGCACACACAGCCAAAGGCAATCTGCCCGATGGAGTACAGGCATCAATATTAGGCCTTATAACTAGCCAGAGAGACACAAACACACAGACGGAGAGGAGAGGAGGTCCTAATGTAATTAGAGAGATGGACAAAAAGAGAGAGCAAGAGAGAGAGAGAGAGAGAGAGAGAGAGAGAGAGAGAGAGAGAGAGAGAGAGAGAGAATTTGTAAATACATTGTTTTATTTTGATTGTCTCGTTCCACTTCGGCAATGTAAACGTACGTTTTCTCCTGCCAATAAAGCTCCTTTGAATTGAATTGAATTGAATTGAGAGAGAGAGCGAGAGAGAGCGAGAGAGAGAGAGAGCGAGAGAGAGGGAGAGCGAGAGAGAGACAGAGAGAGAGAGAGAGGAAAATGAGATGCAAGATAATCCCAGTCTAAACATGGGGGGGAAGCCAGAACGTGCCTTGTTATTGAACACTAGGTTTATCTACAGAATGTTGGGAGTTCAGAGCATGGGTGGTGTGTGTGTGTGTGTGTGTGTGTGTGTGTGTACTGGTGACTGCATATATAAACATGCATGCACATAAAGTTTTCCCTGTTGTTTTTTTGTGTGTTTTGACTTAGCCAGAGGAACGTAAGATTGAAATCCCAAATGGTAAATGTCTGTTATCAACTTAGCATATAAGGAAGAGTGAATTTAAATGAGAATGTGTGCGTGTGTGTTAGTGACAGTCCCACTGCCCCCCCTCCCCCCCCCCCCTAGCTAGCTGGTGGCTGTGTGCCATGTCCTCTGCGCCCACCATGGCCCTGGACCCCGCAACAATGCTGTGCCAGGGAAGTGACTGACAGGATAGGGAAAGGCAGTGCCAGCAAGCCAGGCACATGCAAAGTGATGTGACATGTTTGCGCATGCACGCACACACGCACATGATGAAGTATGAAGAATGGGCACACACTGACAGCTCCTGGGGAACACCAGACCAAGCTGACAGGAGATAAGATAGGACAGATGAGACAGACAGATCTAGACAAGAAGAGACACTACAGGAAAAGGGACTGTAGTGTGCAATGTGCACACACACACACACACACACACACACACACACACACACACACACACACACACACACACACACACACACACACACACACACACACACACACACACACACACACACACACACACACACACACACACACACACACACACACACACACACACACACACACACACACACACACACACACACACACACACACACACACACACACACACACACACCAAGAGCCAACTGAAGTAAACACATTTCAAAGACTGAGCCGTTCAGACTAAACTGCACAATTTCCATTTCCCCAAAGCGAGAGGCCATTAGACTTGAAGTAACATGAGAAGTAATGGATTGGTGAGTGCAAGTAGAATGGTAAGAGAAACAACGCCAGTGAGAAAGAGGAACTGTGTGTGTGTGTGTGTGTATGTGTATGTGTGTGTGTGTACGCACGTACGTGCGCGCGTGAATACATAGGTCTGCGTCTCTGCGTGCGCTGGTGTAATTGCTGAATGCAAGCGTAGTGTGCATACTCTGTGATATGTACCGCCCACGTCGGCACTATCGTAGCCATAGCATGTTTAAGCCCAGCTAAAAACATGCAATTAGCATGGCGTTGCATGCAACCCCTCGCTCCGGCAGAGCCAATTACAGCCGGAGATGAGGCGAGCGTATTATCTGTCTCCCTGAATACTGATGAGCACGCGTTCACAACAAAGACGGGTTATGCGGGTTATGAAACAACACAGACAGAACACCGACATGGAGGACAGACAGACAGGAAGAGTAGGTGGAGACGAGGTATATGAAACAGCTGGCACAGAATGTACTGTAATTACAGACCAGGGTAAACAAACTCACATTGTGACACAGAATTATACACATGCATAATTGATTAAGTGATAGATTTTCATGATAAATATATGTTTACGATGGGCAAATACTTAAAATGTTCAATTTAAAGTATGTTCTATGAGAATGAAAAAGTCAAAAGGGGATGCGTGTGTGCACGCACACACACACACAGCTGCAAGGATGTATAATCGACGCATCTCCTAATGAGGTCTATTGACCCTTTCAGCCTTGGGTTGGAAACCTGCGCTGAGAAATTGATTCCAACAATAACTCATTAGCTAGATGCAGAGTGTACATTTGGTTCTCAGAGAATGCATGGCAAAAAAACTTTTTTTTATCAGACGTTTTATTGAAGGAAAAGTTGATCGCCTCACAGAGAGAGAGAGAGAGAGAGAGAGAGAGAGAGAGAGAGAGAGAGAGAGAGAGAGAGAGAGAGAGAGAGAGAGAGAGAGAGAGAGAGAGAGAGAGAGCGAGTGTGTGTGAGTCTAAAATAACCCTTGAAAGAACTAACAGGACTTGTTCAGAATTCAACCTACAGTATAAGCAGGCAGTGAAAACGTACATTGTGCAAATATACATCAGATCAAGTGAATTACCATATATATATACCGTATATTATAATAGTTCTCTTAACACTTTGATTGCTGGAAGATCTCAACAGGCCTATTTGGATGTTGCTGCCATTTAACATTGCACAAAGGCCTTGTTCGGGGGCCCACAGTAAAATGTTCTCTTATAGCGAGAATCACACGCCTACATCAAAAGAAAGCTGAACTTGTCCACTTCAATTAAAAAAATACATTTTGATTTTACCATGTTCCATTCTGGAGATATTGACCTTTTTGCAACACCTGCATTTGCCTGGAAGTGGTTATCTTGAACAGC
>NC_136812.1:24622462-24624962 GCF_951216825.1 Electrona antarctica
TTGTGGATAAAATATGCTAATCGGGTTCTCCATTGTATGGCTACACATACAGTATGTATATAGTAGGAAACCACACAGAAAGATACACACATTATTATGCTCTCTCTCCCCCTCTCTCTCGGATCTCTTTCTCTCTCTCCTGGAGCTAAGCTAATCCAGGCCTCATCAGTGTATCCGTCAATGGTTCCAGCAGGTTCTCTAGCTGCTAAAACCCCATCAGTGATGCAGGGGAAACAAGCTAATCCTAATTAGAATTTACACATTTAAATGAAATTTGCAACGCCTCGCTGGCAGCTTTATCTGTAGATAATAGAGGGAGAGAGATGGAGAGAGAGAGAGAGAGAGAGAGAGAGAGAGAGAGAGAGAGAGAGAGAGAGAGAGAGAGAAAGGAGTGACAGGAGAGGACACATGATGAAGAAAGGGGGAAGGATTGACAGCAATGACTCTCTCCTTGCTATGATTGAAGGATGAAGAGAAAGAGCGTGAGCACGTGTGCGTGCGTGCGTGCGTGCGTGCGTGCGTGCGTGCGTGCGTGCGTGCGTGCGTGCGGATTGAAAAGACAAGTTAGGTAGTTGGGTGTGCATCCTCTTAATCTATTATTCGTTTACAAAAGCAATACTGTAGGCACTTAAGCTTTATTTTAGAACATAGCCTATATCTATTTAATAAATGCTCACAACACGTTGCGTGCATTGCATTGTGAGCTTTTAGATCTTCTATTTTTGCCATTTGTGTTTGCCTATAATGACATGCCCAAAATAGGGACATCTAATCAGGGTTAAAGTGGTTATAAGGAAAAACACCCGCTACATACAGTAGGATTGGTTTATCCATCTCTGGAGATTTTGCCTAAACTCACCATATCCGTCTCTCTCACTCTCACTCCCTTCCACAAAAAGACAACAATTATTCACCAATACTCATCATGCTGGAGAATTTGTTTAATACAGTAGCTTGGCCAACCCTACATCACACAGCATCCTTCTTTCTACACTTACCCTAAATAACATATGGCAACCTCTTGGCTCCTTTATAGCTTGAAATGGGCTTCTGAACACCATCCATTCCAACAGGACATATTAAACCCCTATAAACCACTGGAACTACCACTGGCAGCACGCAGGGACACAATAGGCTTTAACTCACTTCGACCGGATGCAATATTTGTCTATTAAGGAAACACAGCAAAAGAAATAGCCCCACAAGAAACTCAATAGCTTACATTTGGCAGGCCTGTTGTTGGATTGTCTGTGCACCTTAACCTCTGGATAGTGTGCACTGTTCAGTGTCCACTCCACTGAGGCTAAGATACACAGACACTGACAGAACAGTAAGCCTTGCCGAGCCATGAGGCCCATAGGGAAGGAGCCTATCTCCTGTTTCTGTAGCGTGAGGCAGCTTGATGTACAAGTACACCCCCTGGACATGTCGCAGGGACTTACCCCCAATCCAACCCTTATCTTTGGTCTTTGGTATGACCCGGCCGGGGATCGAACCCCGACCACCCAGACAGAACAGGGCTGTTCATTATCTTGTCACTGAGATCTCGTGGCAAAAATAACACAGAAGTCATCATAGAACTGGCCCATGTCCAGTTGGCTGCTCATGCGGGACAGGTGTGGTCACCCTATCTCCGACACGCCCATTGAAAGGCACACATGTTGTAGTATTCCATAACAAAGTTGTGGCTCATATTCCCAAATGGGAATTACTCCTGCTTGAGTGACAGAGAAGAGATTATGCTACTTCCTCCTTTAACAATGAATGAAGGGTGTGGTTTGACACACAAGACATCTTGTTTGTGGATTGAATATGAACACACACACACACACACACACACACACACACACACACACACACACACACACACACACACACACACACACACACACACACACACACACACACACACACACACACACACACACACACACACACACACACACACACACACACACACACACACACACACACACACACACACACACACACACACACAAAAGTGGTTTGGAAAGAGCAGTAGTGTTTCTCTTATGTGTATGTGACCCAGATTTCTGCATAGCACTAACAGTTTGGAACATGTTGAATCCCAGTGTGCACATCTCACTACATTTACAAATCTACAAAGGCATTGTTGGGGGCGGTGTGTGTGTGTGTGTGTGTGTGTGTGTGTGTGTGTGTGTGTGTGTGTGTGTGTGAGCACACGTTACAATGGATGTTTGTAGTGTGCACTAAAGATTCATCGAAACACACAAAAACAAAAACAACTAAAGCAGTTTAATATTCATGCAGCATACAGTGTGTGTGGCTCAGGGGTTAGAAATGAAAGCCATCCTCTCTTGCCTTTGTTTCATTCTGTCTCTGTAAGCCCTCTCCGTGCTCCGCGCTCCACTCTCCTGGTTCATTATCAGGAGCCAGACACACTCACTCCTCGCCTCCCCACCTCCTGTCATCTCTACTTCCTACCGCTGAAAACAGCTTCAATTTGCACTTTTCTGCT
>NC_136812.1:24627462-24652462 GCF_951216825.1 Electrona antarctica
ACAGGCCGTTCTGGAAAATGTGGGGCAGAGGTTCATCTTTGGCATCCAGGGAGCGTGTGTGCAAAGTTTGGCATCGACCGGGTTAACGGTGCCGGAGATTAGCTGGTAACGGACGGACGGAAGGACACACACACGGACGGACACACGGACGGACACACACACACACACACACACACACGGACGGAGTGCAAAACATACTCTCTCCCCATGCCTTCGGCCTGGTGGAGACAATCAGGCATATGACCATGCAGTCTGCACTGTGTGTGTTCTGGTGGTACGTCTGACAACATTGAGGCATCTAGTGGTCAAAACTAAGGTTTGTCAGTTCAGTTGAACTAATGTTAAGCATGTCTGATAGAGCCATCTCTCTCTCTCTTTCAGTTGATGAGCTCACATTATTCTCCTAGCAGTCGCTTGGGTTACCACATGAGCTCACTGCTCATTTCTAATTGGCTAATCCAATGGAAGGTGGGGGCAGAGAGAAAGAGAGAGGGAGAGGGCTGAGAGTTGGTCCCTATAGAAGAGGGAGAGAAAGTACACAACAGGACCCCTGTTCCCACATGCTCTCTCTCTCTCTCTCTCTCTCTCTGTATCCATCTATCCATCCACCCTGCACTCTTTCTAGAACAAACAACAAGAGAGGCTGCCAGCAGCCAAAGTCCAGCTAAGCATTCTAAGCTGTGTTTAACTTGTTCTGTGGCATTATGTTCTGGGCTGGCTTAACATCTAACAAGTCTACGGTAATGGACAGGACAATCAATAACTGGATAACTACTGCAGCATGTCTTGGTACTTGACTGCATGAATTACTGTATACTTCCTTGAACAATGAAGAGAGAAATACAGAGGGAGTAGTATGAATAATAAAGATATCTGAGGCTCCAATGCATAGGATATATCTCCAATATCTAAAGTGAAGTGTGTGTGAAGTGAACAACATTGATTTACTTGCTAAATATCCATTCCAAAGCCCTATACAATTTCCTGGACCTCCTGGTCCTCCACCTACTGAAACATCTAGTGGCATCTAAATTCAATGTACAGTGTAGGGGTTAGAACAGCCGATAACAAAGCTACACCTGGTGCTTTGATCTTAATCTCCGATTAGTTTTGTCCCATTTACTGTACAACGGACTTAGATTCAATGTGATGGATAAAGGCACTACAGAAATGCTACAACTGTGAGTCCTGAAGATTGTACAGTGTAGGAGAGGAGACCAGATGGAAGAGGTGTCAGGGAGAAGATGATATTAACTGGAACTGATGCTTGTTAGCAAGTGTCTATCTGTTCCACTCTGTGTGACTCAGTGCCCTGGAAGGGTCAGTGGAAGAATGGAAGACAGCTGTCAAAATACCTCTGGCCTGGAACAGGTAAGTACACCTTAGGCGCCAATTAACAGATGTTTGAACAGATATGAAACACTCTCCTCTGTGCATGCCTGTTATAATACCTGTGTGTCTCATCATTTTCAATGCCAAGTCTAAAAATGGATTGCAAAGGTTAAAATCAAGTAGAATCGACAGACAAACAAGAACAGAGCAGCGATGAGATGCAGTCAAAATAGCACAGTGCATAGCCAAGTGGTCAGCTGGCTGACACTGATACATACTTCCACCCAGTCCCATTCTCCAGACACCCATGCATGCACACACGTCCTCATATCATCTCTGACAATGCCTTCCTGTGTGATGTCATGGCCCTGCGTCCAATTTGACTGTGTTGCATAGTAAATTGTAAAGCCACCCAAGTTGACGGAAGGCTAAATATTTGAGTCAGGAAATGCTTCTCCCAGAATGCATTCCAGCAACATCTGCCACACGATCTGTTGTTCCTATTGGTAAATAATGACCGGCTCCTCTGACGATCCTCAGGGCAAACACATCGGGTTGAAACTGCAGAGTTGTTGACGCAACGCAATGCTCCATAGGTAATTAGTCAGCAGACTGGTGCCGCATTCCAAAACAGATAAGTTACATAAACATGTTTGAGATTAGGTACAGTACCAGCAAAAGGGTTTAACTGAGTCAGACAGTCTGTATGGGTGTACAGTCAAATCTGGTGTTAATTTAAACTAAAACATTTATAAACTGTTATTACATTTTATGAGTTAAATGGACAACCTGATTCCATTTTCACACCTTCAGAGTGAAATTAACATGATTTTACAGTGTGTGGATGATAAAAGATAGATAAGAGAGAGGGTGGGTAATAACATTGATGGGGTGAAAGCATTGGCAGAGAGGCACATCCCCTCTATGACTCATGCAATGTGCAAAGCGTGCATGTCCATGAACTGTTGCTTAAATCCTGCATGGCTTGAGAACGTGAGCGAGGAAGAAGACAAGTAATTAAGTTTCCACGCAGTTGGAGAAAGGAAGCCCTCTGGATCTCGGATTCAGAAAGATAGTATTGATATGTGTCAACAACGCAGTGCAAGCACACAAAAGGAGAAGCACTTTTTGTACCAATCACTTGGTCTGCTTTCACTAGCTGGACGTTACTAGATGATTTCAGGAGTGTTAGTACATCTCTCTTTTGCTCTCTTTCCTCCTCCATTTCCTGATTTTCCTCATGTTCCTGCTCTCTAAAAGCGTAACGTGGGTTGTGGGGGCTGGCAACAGTCTTGCCACCCTGCAGTCTTTTTCTCTTTGATCAGCGGTATCTGCCTTCAATCAGGCGATGAAAAGAAGAGATGGAGGCGGGGAGAGCAGAACAGAACAGAGGACGATGGTGGAGCCATGCAGAGAAGGTCTTGAATAATCAAAGGAGGACAGTGTGTGGTGTTGAACTTGAGATAGAAGTCAAACTAACTGATTGCAGGGACATACTGTAATATTTACATTATAGACTGTACTATAGAGGTTTACGTTATACCAGTTCTCAGCACAAACTGAGCAAAAACGTTCTTATTTGGGAAATGGGGACAGACAACTATAAATAATGTTATTCCAATCAATTATAACTATAAATAACAATAAAGCTTAGTGTTGCGAAGGCTTTCACTTAGAGTTCCATATATGGGATAACCCATAGTCCCATATATGGAGACAACAGCGATATCCAGCATCAGATTAATGTAGAAACTCCAAAGATGGATATACACTGTGGTGACATCATCGTAACACTAGACTTGCACAGCATAAAAGGCGGCTCCCATGGCTTCTAAACCTGATTCCAGGCAACGCACGCGGTATCTCCAACAGGTCAACATATACGAATCAAGGTATCTGGCTTTACAACCCATATACCTTGAATGGCTTGTATTACCTTGGGTACGAGTCTTCTAGATGAGACAGAATAACTGGCTAATGGCTAAGCAACTCGTAGAGCATTGAAGTAGAGGTTTCCACATCCCGGTTAAGTTCGTATCGAACACCACTGTAGCGGGTCCTAACGAAATAATCAGCACTGGTTCAAACTATTTTACACTTAGCTACTGATCAATAATAACGTATGGTCTGGGCCATAGCTCAGCGGTCCAGGCACCCTGGCTGGTAGTCCAGTCTGGTAGTGTGCCGCGGGTTCGACTCCCGATCCCGACGGACATTACTGCATGTCTTCCCCCATCTCTCTCCCCATTTCCTGTCAGCCTACTGTCTGTCCCTCTATAAAGAATAAAGGCGAAAGCCACACAAAAAACAAACAAATGAAATAACTTATGTTAAATTGTGAGTGCCAAGACACATTTTGTCTCCATGTTTAATTAATTAAACCTATTAATATCATACTATAGATGGGAGGATACGTCCTTTTATTGCAGTGGTTTTCAACAATTATGATACCAGGGCTCACTATTTATTCTGCATTTGAGCCACGGACCATCATTTGATGAGGTTTCTCAGACCCAAAACGAAAGATTATTTTTTGTTTTTGTCCACAATTCCATGCTGTATTTAGGAGAGATAACAGGCAAACATTGATCAAATTCATCTACATTGTCTAATTGTGTAGACTTCTTGTAAATTAAGTAATTCAGATGTTTAACAATAATTTAACTCTTGAGAGCGTAAAAGCGTTACCAACTCTCCATCATTTAGCTGGGGACCACCTGGAATCCTCTCAAGGACCACTGGTGGTCCCCGGACCACTGGTTGAAAACCACTGTTTTATTGCAATAGAAACACCAAGAAACTTTGTTGTGGTGAATTTCCTTTACCGGGATAATCATGAATATCCTCACACGACACACAAGCTTGAACATCCTCACAAATGTGATGAGAATGAGTATTAGGAAACTGAACTATATATATATATAGTTCCCTATATCATACAGTATGTTACTGTATGTACTGAAAAAACAACTTAAGTTAACTGACTACTTTATGATAACAAAATAGCCATGGCACATTACTGACATTACAAGTAAGACGCGCAAACGCGGGAAGCGAACGCAGCTCGTAAATTGCAATAACAACAATTAGAATAAATTACGTACTTTTTAAGGGTTTTTTTAAGTTAAGTTTTTTTAAATTAAATGTTTTTTAAAGTTATTTCTTGTGTGTGTATGTGTGCGTGCGTGCGTGTTTCTTTTTTAGGTTTTTTTTTTTAAAGTTTTTTCTTTAAGTTTTTTTTTAAGTTAATTTTTTTTGTGTGTGTGTGCGTTTTTCTTTTTGAAGTTTTTTTTTTAAGTTAAGTCTTTTTTTAAGTTAATTTTTTTTTTAAGTTAAGTTTTTTGTGTGTGCGTTTTTCCTTTAAGTTTTTTTTTTTTAAGTTAAGTTTTTTTTTAAGTTAAGTTTTTTTTTAAGTTAAGTTTTTTGTGTGTGCGTTTTCCTTTGTAATTTTTTTTTTTAAGTTAAGTTTTTTTTAAGTTAAGTTTTTTTTTAACTTAAGTTTTTTGTGTGTGTGTGCGTGCGTGCGTGCGTGCGTGTGTGTGTGTGTGTGTGTGCGTGCATGTGTGTGTGTGTGTGTGTTTTTGTGTGTGATACAGCTGCGCCCTCTGGTGGTGGGCGGGTGGTGTTACAGCGTGACACACACACAGACACACACACAGACACACACACACACAGACGTGATCTGCTGGGTCTCATAGTAAATGCTCACTGCGTTCGCAACAAGTTGATAAACGTTGATTGGATGTATCCCTACCGACAACCACCCCATAGAGATCATCCCATGAACACATTATTTGTCAGTCTTTTCTCTCTCTCTCTCTCTCTGCGTGTCTCTAACAAATAGCCAAACATAAAACAAACTTTTACGAAATTCCACGTTCACTGTACAGCCTGAAAACCGCTGAACAGACACAAGTAGACAGTTCACTTTCCTGGCTCTTGATCAGCAGCAGCTGGTGTGTCCATAGCAGTAGCGTTGCACTCGGTCACGAGTTATTGCTCGGCTTAATAGCAGCCGGGCGAGCCTATCGATTTAGCAGCAAGATACGGGGGTATGAGTGCATTGCATTCAGAGCAGTGGAAGCTCTGGTGAGAGACAGACTCTCTTCTGACCTCTCTTCGCACCCTGCGCAGAGAGGAACAAAGTGTTGATGTTGAACCGGTTATATACCACGCCTCCCTGGGTTCATAGGATGTGCGAATGAGTGAACAAACTAATCTTTGATACGAGAGAGAAAGAGAGGTGAATGGAGGTCAGGATACAAAAGGCAAATGTTGTCGATGTTGATCAAGTTCTTATCTAGAACATTAAAAATAATGATTTTGCCGAGTTGAGTGTTTATTCTTTCCTTTTTTTCATTTCAAAAGAATTATGTTTCCATTATGTCTGTAATTCATTTGGTATATATCCCTTAACCCTTAGAAGATGAAAGACGCCAATTGGCGTCTTCATCAGAATTCCGTAAATGATCAATGACGCCAATTGGCGTCTTCACAGTTTTTGATGAATCTAAACATATTAATATGCTCCGAAGCGCTGTTTAAATTCCTGAGCTTATATTCCAACTACATTACCCAGAAAACCCGTGTCACGTGACACACGTGTACGTGTTGCCATTGGAAGCTGGTCCCACCCCCTGTAAACAGTGGGGGCAGAGGGAGTCTTCATAGTTTTCATTGTTTTGCCTGTTTGCCGTCTCGCCCGAGCGATTTTCTAGCAGAAAAAGTTGAAAGCAGTACTATTTATTTGAGCTAGTTTTGTGGTAGTAGTATTGATCCATACGCGTCCCAGTCGCCTTCTCCAGGCGGAGTAGCCCTGGTCCAGTGCTTACAGCGAGACTCGCTGCTCCCTCCCTCCTTTTTTCATTGTCTCCCCATCGTCGTCCGATGAGCTATACCGGGAAACCATTGAAGAAGACGATCAACCCGGAATGTTTTGAGGTAATCTTATTGTAGAAAATGCCCTTCTATAGTGATCAGAAATCATAAGATGATCGCTACAAATAGATGCTTGGATAATTACTACTACTAGTCAGATCATGACGCCAGAATGACTCACCACGATGGCCCCCAGCCATTAGCCAGCACCGAAGGTGCTGGCTAATGGTGTTGGTCGGTGCATTGGTGCTGGCTAAGGGCTGGAGGGGGGGGTTGGTGTCGATCGGTTGGTTGGTGCAGTACAAATGTATCGTAGCAGGCATGCACGCATGGCAGTACAAGTATTTTATATTGTAGCGTGCCTTATAGGCGATCTGATCTTTAGAGTAATGTTCGCTCCTTTTATTTACTGTCTACAAAGACGGAGAACAAACATGCATCGTTTACTGAAGCAACGCGTGGTTATGATGACGTTGCTACAAGGATCGGAGGGGGGACGGGGAGTGAAGCTAACAGTAGCGTATTATATAAGATCTGTATGACGTTTCATTGACGTCTGAGCTTGCATGATAATTGCATTCATTGTATATTGTATACAATCATGATTGTACATTGTTTAGTGTGTCTCCGTGTGATGATGATGATGACGATGATGTCAGATAGCCTACGTCCCCCCCCCCCCCCCCAACTGGCTATTGGCCGGGCTGACTACAGCTAAATGTTTATTTTTATATATTTAGAACTGGCATCGGAGGAGGAGGATGATGATGATGATGATGATGATGATGATGATGATGATGAAGACGAAGAGTCAAGACTGCGATGGAGTTCTCCGACACTGAACCGGATGCATTCATTCATTTCAGTTGTTGTTTTTTTTTAATTTAGCCTACACACACACACACCGTCAAGAACAACTGGAATGCAGTGGTTTGGGGACACTGGGGAGTTTGGGGACAACTGTTTTGTATGTAGGCCTATTTATTTTCTGTAATATTTATTATAATTGTATTATGTTAGTAGTCATAAAAAATAAAAGACAAGCTTTTACAATGAGTTAGACCTGTCATGGCTATTTTGTTCACTAGTCTGAGGTTTATGGTTTGACTAAGCGAGTTTCAACTGTGATTTACTCTGTAACGGTAGATGGTAAGAACCCAATTTTTTTGTTATAATACAGTATACATTCAAGTCTATATTTTGATACATATCATGGGCACAAAGTCATATCAAAACAATGTCCTTGGATGAGTTTTTTATCAAAACTGTTTCTTCACAACAGGTTTTTGAGATACATGCATGAATAGACACGGTACTGGTAAGACTATGTAAACATGGTATATATCAAAATGTGCGTTAGAATGTCTAATTTTACCCCAAAAAATAATTGAGTTTATATGATGTTCCATTTCAGAGCTAGGGGGACTTTTAGCTGGATAGGTCAGATTGATCATGACTGACCATGCTATTTATAGATGGCAAAATATCTACAGTGGTACATGTGAGAAACTTTTTATTTTATTTTAATTGAACTAGACAACTCACCCTTTAAAATGAGATATTGCATGGCTATGTACGCCCAGCAGAAAAAAAGTTATTTAGAAAATAAAACTTCAACCGGTCATAACTTTTTTTGTTGTCCTAGAAACACTACCCAGTGTAAATGCAGGCTCTTTTAAATGGCTTCCAACACCACAACTAAACATTTTATCAACTCAGTTCATTTTTTTCCTGGAAGCAGACAAGCCAAGCTTTCTCTGAAGGTCTTTCGTTGTCACACATTCACAGCAGAGAATTTTCAATAAATCATTCAAAAACGCCATTCTGCCATAGAGAAGTCTAAAAACTATATAGAAATCCTTGAAACTCTCAAAGAGTTAAGAGGGCACAATTTGTGCTGGGAGAGTTTGAGAGCAAGTGTCTGTCCTGTTGTCTTCGTTTTGTTTTTGTTTTTCATTTTCTTGTTTATCGCATTTATATACCATTTTTATTTGTATTCATCTGGAACTTATGTGGAATTTATCTGTCACTGTTATTGTTTTTTGTTTTATACTGCTTATCTGTCAATTATATTCTGAAGTTATTTCAAAACTACAAAATGCCTAATAAAAACAGTATTTAAAAACAAAAATAAAGTAGAGAGTACTGAAGGTGGTGGTGGGTCTGACAAATCAATAGCAGCCACATTAAATAGCATGAAAATAGAAGTTTACGTCTCGCACAAATGTACACACACAGCTCATCATATTGTCTTTCTAGGTGCTACACCGTGTGTGTGTGTGTGTGTGTGTGTGTGTGTGTGTGTGTGTGTGTGTGTGTGTGTGTGTGTGTGTGTCACCCCCTCGGGTTCAAGGGTAGTCTCAGTGGTCTCCTTAATAATATTCAACCTCAGGCTGTAGCAGCTGACTGAACGTCTAGCTGCCAGACACTTCCTGTCCCGGTCCTCACTTCTCCATCTGTCACACACACTCCAAGAGGAAGCACCACAGGAGAGCGCTCCATTTCTATTAACACCTAACAGGAGGTCTGGATGTTAAGGAGGATATTTAAGTCTGTTTCCTTGCATTTTAAATGGTGAATTAGGTTTGGGGCCCATTTTTCTGCCTCTGTATTGTCATCGTCGTCCCCCCAGACACACACACACGACGAGAGCAGTCGTGTGCACGATAAAACATATCTCTCAAGAATTCCTCGATGAATAAGGCCCCATTTTGCTTTGACATGCTTTCTCTGCCTGAAGACGAGATTACCTCAAGCCATTGGGATTCTGAAAGCCTGAGAAGGGGGGAAAGGGGGAAAGGGGGTGAGGGGGGGGGCTGAAACCACAGGGAGACAAGTGAGCCCTGCCCCCCGTCAGCCCGGGCACCTCTGGTTTATTAATATTTTACTAAGGCTGAGACAAAGAGCACCCTGAATGCCCGGTCCACCATGGCCAGGGATTACATTTAGGTGGAGGGTCGCTCCATCATCCTGAGAGACACAAGGACCCCTCTGAAACTTAGCTCTGCTATAAGAAAACACACCAATGGAGGGAAACATACAGGCCAAAGGAGCAAAGGCTAAAGAGAGCGAGAAAGAGTGAATGTTCAAAAGAAAGTAAAGACTACATACTGTACTTCATACACAAATAAAGATGGCAAGAGAGAGAGTGTGACCTCCATATATTGTGAGATGTAACATGTGAGAGCTTGAGGGTAATAAAAGTGGGCTATCATTTTCAACATGGCCTCTAGTATGTCCCAGTATGATTTATACTGGTCATTACAGGCCCTACACACAAGACAGGGGGATGCCGTCACTATAACACTGTGCCGGGACATTGCTATACCGCCTTGATTCACAGAACAAATCAGCCAGCAAAGTGGCCACGGCTGCCCGAAAGGTTCACCACACTGCAAGACGCAGGTGACCAATGGGGACCAGCACAGGAGACTGACAATGTTACTGTCTGGCTCCAGCCAAACTGTCGCATTCAATTACACAGGGGTTGAAGATGCAAAAATGAAACAGTGGCAGGGTACATTCTGTTGTGAGGTAGAAATCCTAGCCTATGGTATTGTAGGCTATAGGACCACCTAACTTAGGCTAAAATCTCCACGTCCTCCGGAAAACTTCTGCAAAATATCACACAGCCTGACATGACACTAGGGCTTGGTGAGTGAAAATTAGGTACCGTCTTAGGTCAATGTTTACCACACGGAAGCAGTCAGACTGGACCGTTCTGTCACGGACCAATGGATGGTTAATGGCTAATGCCATGTGGAATCAACCAGCTGGACTCACTTTTTGTCTATTATCATTACAATGTGTGTGTTTGTTAGAGTGCCACATTGGCTCTGGACGACAGTGACTGACAGTGTGCATATTGAGAGGTTTAGGCACGAAGTTCCTGCTCTCACTTTCTTCTACCAAGATCTTAAAAATAGTGCAAGACCAATATAATGGCTGGACCGATAATTAGCCTGTCCCCTCTCACTGACAACACAGCAAAATATTTTTTTTTAACTAGAACTGCACTCTGTCGAGTGCCTACTGCACACAAGTAGGCCATAAATGGCCTACTAGTGTGCAAGCAGAGCGCGCAAGTACTGTCGACTGTCAACTGGCTGTCAATGGTAACGTAATTACTTGCTATCAAGATCTGCCAGTAAAACCTCTCCATGACTCTATCATAGGTTTTCTATGAACTTGCTGACACTTGCTGCTCTGACACATCGAATCCCAAAAATATTAAGTCATTCATATCCCTAATCAGTACCGGCAATCACAGTTGAGTCAGCCAGATCGATATCAGGTGGTTTTTCAAACATTTTTGCATGGAGCTTAATTAACATTGAAAAAAGAAAGAAAAATCTTATTTTTTTACTTTTGTTTTCTAAAAAAATAGAACAAATCTGTTAGCCTGTGCTGAACTATTGCTACTGCCATTTAGCTATGTATGAGTTAATACAATTAAGTTCAATATGGTAAATTCTTTATTTTTGTTATTTTAAAGATCTAGTGAAACGGAAATGGTGGGCATTTTATTTTGAAGTTTCAGCTCGTCTATGCTGGAAACGCTGGCTCTGAAGTTTCTGAACCAATCAGAGCGTTGCATCCCTCCAGGCTATGGGTCCTAATACGTCCGTCTCATGCACAGAGGTTTGTTTACAAAGTGACAGAGAGATGGCAGAAAAGCCAGGGATGTTTTTGTAACCTGTACACAACCTATATACATATTTTAGCGTGATTCGGTTGAAAACGAGTAATACACTGTCTGGATGTCATCTTTAAAACGGAGGATTTCTGTAATCAGTAGCACCTGTGTTCTGACGGACACGCAGATATGGGAATCAAACAAATCATTTTTATTGGCTTTTATTGATGTGGGCCTCGACACGTCATCACGCAGCACGTTTTCGTTTTCAGGAAGTAATTAAAAAAAGATTTGTATGGACTTTTGATATAAAAACACAAAATTTTTAATTTGCCCATTTTTTGGCATTCATTGTTAGGTATGCCCATATGATGACCACGGATATGGTCTAAAAGTGTAAAAAACTTATTTTTCATTTCACTACAACTTTAAGTTAAATAGTAGTTAAATAGTAGACAAAATAGCAGTCAAATCTATGGTAATCTATGTTCTAGGACCCTCAGGTCCGACCAAAACAATCTGGCATTGGTCGGGACTACTTAAAAAACAACCCTCCTTCCCCAAACCCTTCTCCCTCATGTTCCAACCACCCACCCCATCTCTTTCTCCCTCCACCCCTGTCTGCCCTGCAGGCACAATTTACCAGCCATGCTAGTCTGCCAACACCCCCCTCTCCCCCCAGAACCCTCATCCTCAGAGTCAGTCAAGCAAGAGAAACATTTAGGTAGCCAGGGCTGATGGAGACAGAGTAGACGGAGGCAGAGAGATGCCCTCTGGCTCCTGATGCTCATGTCTCCGTCTCTCCACTCAAGATCCTACATGTAGCTCAACTCTCCTTCATTTTTTTTGCAGACTTATGTTTTGTCTTCCATTTGTTTCATCCGTACGAGAGGTGTTACCCCTCTCCCTGCTTGCCAACCATTGAAAGGGTCAGTGATAGCTGTCATGCAGCCAGACATGGTCTTAACCCCATCAGTGACACAAGAGCAGCCTGTTACACGAGTGGTGGCATGTGTGTCATGTGTGTTCAGAACTTCAGTCTGGAATAAATCGCCCCAACTATTCAAGGACAAATTAAAAGATTATTTAAAAGAAATCCTCGTCTCAATTATTAATAATGTATCTGGCTCAACGTAATTGCATATTTCACCTCTTGCACACAGAAATGTAGATAATGAGGCTCTCAGTATTTTGTTGGGATGATCAAAGGATGTTCTGTTGTTTTTCCATCCTTGGGGCTAATGTCTCATTGCACATGAATGCTTGTTTTCCCAGGGTCTTTTAAAGTAATATTTCACTTTGCTGTGACACACATATATTTAGACACACTAACCACATTTCCATAAATTAAATATCCGCCGCCAGGGAACTGTGTTTTTAATCATTTGTTTTTGTTTTGCCACTTTTGATTTACTTACAGTTGTTATAAAGCATCCAGGGTTATGATTTCACCCCATTACATTTGTTTGTTTGTCTGTTAGCAGGATATCTCCAAAAGTTTCAACGAACGAAAGTTTAAACTTTGCCGAAGGGCACCTTATGGGGTGTCATCCAATCAGACTGGGCTGGCCGAAGGGCACCTTATGGGGTGTTATCTAATCAGACTGGGCTGGTCGACCACCCCCAGGCCAGTTACAGTATTTCACAATTGGCTTAACCCATTTTGACCTGAGATCAGATTCTAAAAATGTCTTCTATATCCTGACAGTTTTCTGAAAAAGCTATGTTTCCATGTCAGTCGTTCTTCGATTTTTCAAAAATAGCAGACCCACCTGCGCTATGAGCTTGTAGATCTGCTATTTTTCAATAGCTAAAGCATAACATAATGCTAACACCAAAATGGGTTCCCGCCCAAAATGGGTAAGGAGGCTTCCTGTGGTCATCAGACTCATGCAGTTCGGAGCCACTGATCATGCAGTCGACCCCCCCCCCACCCCCCGGGCCATTATGTTTATGATGATTATGCTATTCTACACTTGTCTTTATGTAGTATTTATGATGGAATATTGTTTTATTTTTTAAATATGAATCAGAACATTCTCCCAAAAGGGAAGTGTGTATGGCACCACAATAATTTATGGACAAGCTGCTGCTTTGGCAGAGGTCTGCACTGAGCACATTTTTCTAATTACACGAAAACAACACATACTAGAAACCTAATTTGTTGGGGAAGGAACCTGTGCTTACTCAGTTAGTGTAATGTATTTAACGGCAAAAACATCCAATAGTTTGCAGCTGAACAAAGCCTCGAGTTTGGACGTGATCGTGTTTTAAATTGTGCTAATCTTTCTCACATAGACCCAACTACGTAATAGTCTCAGCCTGGGAACCTGGCTTCAATAGAACACATCGGTAGGCTCATGATGGATTGAGCAACAAGACAGATGTTCTCAACCAACACACTGAGTAAAATAAACTAATTCAAGCATAGATATGAGATGAAGAGAGGGCCAACAGGGACTCGCAGGCTATGCCAATTATTGAGTCTGTGCGACATTTGAGAGGAGGAACAAAATACACAGTATAATCCTAAGTGTATCCATTTAACTAGTGTACAAATGTAACCAAATGGACCCTTGATTACTGGGAAAATATGAAGGATTCATGTCACGATTATTGTGTCCAGAATATTGATTAACAATATTCTTAAAACTCTTAAAATGCTACTAAAATACTGGAATCCCTCTTGGAATTTTATGAATTAAATAATTGTATACATAGTCTTAAAGATTTGTCATTATTTTATTTTGTTAATTTTTTTATATTAAATAAATAATGCAACTTATATTTGTTAGAACGTAGGTCCCAGGTACTTGGCCTGGGGAGATAATGCTCTTACGAGCTTCAAGCAGTACTACTGTCAACAATAATTGTAGCTGTCCTCCTACCTGACTACACTGTCTCAATGGAAGATTACGGAGACCACCTCCAACCACTAGTTTTACTGTATTGACACAGTACTATAACATACAGATTGAAATTCAAATGAAGTTTTGTTCATTGAATATAGTTCTGGATTATGGCTTTCCATTAAGACTGAGGATTTGAGCGTGTCCCAGGGCGGCAGGCGATGGGAGCTGATAAGCCGTGGTGTAGTGAGTGTGAGAGAAGCAGAGTGCTCTCATAGCCAGACACACCATGTCAGCACAGGGCGAGCATCCAGATGCTAGCATACGCCGTTAGTCACAGGCAGGCTTTTGTTACTGAAAATCCCTGCGTGAATGCCACGTCTAATCCTTAACCAGTGTGTTCCTCGCTCACCCAAGGGAACGAAAACGCGCATGCACAGTAACATCCAAAATGGTCATTTAACTTTTGGTGGCCATTGCTGCCCTGAACAATAACAGGGACGCAACCAGTACTGTGACAAAACATGATGGCTGTAAGTTAACATTTCTTTGTTGTCTTAATGTGCCTTGTTCACACAGAGCTAAATGTAAGGACAGACACGAGCGAGTCAGGTTGGTTTCCATTCCCTTTTCAATTGGACTGTGCCACTTAGAGAAGGGTGGCACAGGGGTGGTGCAGTTTAACCCCCTCGGGGACCACTTTGAGGTATTAGGAGTTTAAGAACCCCCCACCACCCCACCACCACCCCCACCGCCGCCGCCATCCCCTTTGTACTTTTCCCTCAGCCACAAACCATAATCACAGGCAGCTGAAGAGGCCTATTCAGGACATAAAGTACAGACATATTAGTCCCCTTGTTCCAGTGACTTGTGGACTATTTATCTCTTACTGTAAGTGTGGTGCTACAGAGAGATTTATGCATGGTGCATACTTGGTTGCTCTCAGATCTTCAAGATAATTCTGAGCTTGTAGATTGCTCCGTGAGTGCTACTATCTAAACGCTTTCAGAGCATACCTATTTACACGCACATCGACAGTGGCCAAAAAGGTAATCATGGAAGGAGGTAGGGCCCGCACACCATCTTTAGGCAAAGGAATTACTTTATTGTAAGACAACGTTTCGATCTCACAGGATCTTCATCAGGCCAGTATCTAAACTATCTAAACATACCAGCGAAATTGATAAAAAAAACTATTATCGGTAGTCTGACTAACCACTTAACCCCAAGTTTGTCGTACAACGGTGTCATGTAAAAAATAATATAAATAGCTTATCTACAGGCTCACAACATGTCACACACATCCTGAGCTTGTGTATTATTTATTTTTGCCATTTTGTGAATTTATTTTAACCGATTCCATGCCACCATTGACTCCAGCGCTCTGTGCCAACAGAGACTCTATACATCCACGTATGATAACAGCATCCTAAGGTTAGCAAGGAATATCACCTCTAATACTAGCCATGTTTTGTATCTCTTTCCTGAAGGCAGCAACCTGCCTTCGGGAAAGAGATGTGGTGTTCCAGCATACAATAAGGTCAGACTGAAGAAGTATTTTGTCCATCAGGCTTAATCAGGTTTTTGGCCAGGACTAGACTGAGCTGTGGACATTGCTCTGTGCCCTTATGTCTCTATGTATGTAGCTGTATTTTTGTCTCCACCAGGCCGAAGGCATGGGGAGAGAGTATGTTTTGCACTCCGTCCGTGTGTGTGTGTGTCCTTCCTTCCTTCCTTCCGTCCGTCCGTGATCAGCTAATCTCCGGTACCGTTGGCCCGATCCATGCCAAACTTTGCACACACACTCCATGGATGCCAACGACGAACCTCTGCCCCAAATATTCCTCAACGGCCTGTTATAGCGCCACCATGAGGCCGATTTAGGCAAAACACATTTCTGTAGATAACTCGTACACATTTTATCCATATATCACACAATTCGGTATACACTATCTCCATAGTCATGTGATCAACACAGATCTGCACAATTTCCCATCTTCCATCCTGATTGGCTAATATTGGCTTCCAAAGCTCACATGATTGGTCCGTTTCGAACAAAATGCCACAAATCACAAACACACTGTGCAATTTCCGTAAAATTATACACACACATTTCCACTAGGCCAAGGACGACATGCCACTCATTCTTTTCCAAATCAACCTCATGGTGGCGCTATAACAGGCCAATTCCTGTTTTTAGCTATAACTTCATCAATCTGTATACAACTTATGTATGCGCACTCCCTAGAGGCCATTGAAAAACATTGTCCCTGCATCCCTCCACATCTGCCGGTTATAGCGCCACCATGAGGCCGATTTCTGCTAAACACATTGCTTATGTTAGTCGCACAGATTTCATCCAAATCTCACGCAAATCGGTACATATGATCTCTGTAGTCATGTGATCAAGACGAGTCTGTTGGATTTATCAGATTCTAATTGGCTAACATTGCCTTCCAAAGTTTTCAGGAGTGGCCCGTTTCGTTCAAAATGCTGCACATGTCCTGCTCATCCAGAATTCTATCCTCAGAGATCCGATGAGTGATCTGGCTCTGCATTTCCTCAACAAAATGAAGAAAATTGTTGCAAAAAACAAACAAACAAAAAAACATGTTTATATTACTCCTAAACATTTTGCCAAACATCTCACACAGTCCTATCCTCCTGGTGGAGACCTGTGCCCAGAAGGGCACTTTTTCTAGTTATTTCTGTTTTTGTGTTATGTCAAATGTGTGTATATGTGTTGCATACAAGGCCGCTGGGCCGAAAGACGAACCAATAATAAAGTACTATATCATATCATATCATATCAATGCACCGGATCTGAATGAACCGGCTCCGTGAACCGGAAGTAGTGATTGGCCATTTTTGTGCCACAGTGGATCACCTTTGCTAGTGTCAAACGCTAATATGCGTCGCGATGATTTTTTTATCTTATTATATGATCTCCTAACATCATCCTTCACCTCATATCTTATCTTATCTATAAATGCACCATGTCTCTGTCTGTCTGCCTGTACGTACGTCGTACATGTGTACGTCTGTAATGCATGTAACTCGAGAACCGTTCGCCCCATCGCGTTCCACACCCACACAGGGAGTGCAGTGATGGTGTCGAGTCGGTCTGACCCACGCTTGTCCAGAACCGGGCCTCTCTGCCGGGGCTCTGGACAGGGCCCCTGCCCTGGCTCCATATATGGAGCTGGCCTGTTCTGACACTCCATGTTTGGGCATTCCTGCCTGACACAGAACTCATATATGGGCATAAAAGGAACACAGACAGATGGGTGGAGCGGGTACTCTGACATGGGTACAAGTACAACCGGGTATTGCAAAGCCGGGTGGGGCATGGATCTCCAACTCCATTGTTACCGACAACAGATAGCACTACAGCCGGGCACCAGATAGACTATCTATAATGCACCAAGTCTCTGTGTTACTGTAAGTACGTGTGTACGTCTGAAATCCACGTAACTCGAGAACCCTTCACCCCACCGACTTCAAATTCGGCACACACGTTCCACACCCCGACAGGGAGTGCAGTGCCCGGTGTCGAGTCGGTCTGACCCACGGTTGTCCAGAACCGCCACAAAAGGCCTCGGCCAGGGCTCCCTGCCCAGGCATGCATAGACTCCATATTTGGGAATGCCTGACAAAGAACTCCATATGGGCATAAAAAGGACACATACATAATGACTGCGTGGGGCATGCATTTCCAACTTGCATCGTTCCAAGTAGGCCAGTGGCCAATGGGCACCGCTCTAGTTTTTGGATTTCGATGACATCACACCATGGAAGCAAGCGTTGCCTAACGACGGGAAGCTAAAATAGGGTAATAGTATTAATTCAGGATTAATAGAAATCAACGAGACCCGAGATTCTTGGGATTGGCACAGGGGGGTTTAAGCTCTAAACCCGAGATTCTCGGTTTCTGGCATAGATTACGTTAAAAAGAGGAAAAAAAATTGAAAACTGTTGCACTCCTAGAGTAGTAATGGGTGAAACACCCCCCCTCCCAACCCAGACATGTGGTCTGGATGTTTGCTGCTATCTGTCCCACCTCGTCTCTCCCACCCTCACAACAATCCAGAGGTCAAGTGGGTAGTGGGTCCTATAGTAGCTTAAAAAGCAGCCCGAAGCCATATGGCATCAGCCCACCCTGTCCCATCGATCTCCCTGTCCCGCAGCCATTCTCATGTCACTGCCGCCATTAGTATAAGGAGGAGGAGGTCTACTTGACCTCTCACCCCAGGCTATATGGTGTCTATTCTCCTTGTACAGGAGAAGAGGACAGATGAGCTGAATGAGCACGGCAGCCTGTCGGCTAACGGCCTAGCCATCGGCTGCCATGTTAAGTGGTCAGATGGGTGGCCCCGTGTGCATTTTCACCGCATGTTTATTTTAATGATCAATCAATGGATTGTGTTCCTGCCTGGATCAATGGAGTTAAAATGGTATACTTGAAGTTATTATTGGTATCACACTGACAACGTCAGGTTTTAAAGAATAGAATCACACCTGTGTGAAGTGAGGGCCACTCTTATCATCATACATCATCCTATTCCGGCCAATCACTGTTGGCGTCCTCAATTTTCTGTCCTCACTTTTTATCCTCAATGCCGTGGCTCAGCCAATCAAATCATCACTATGGGGTAAACACGCACACACACAAAGCTGGGCAGAGCGCCCCTCAAAAGAACATAATTACTTTTTTACATAATGTTTTTTTATATTCTTGTTCAAACGCACACACACAAATGCACAGCAGGAGGTTTGATTTGTGTGTGATGGGCAGGCTTGTGGTGGGCATCCAGCCGTACAAAAGGGGGTTTAGAGAATCATAGGCTGGCGCATATACTGTAGCGCATTTGGTGAGCTCACACACACACACACACACACACACACACACACACACACACACACACACACACACACACACACACACACACACACACACACACACACACACACACACACACACACACACACACACACACACACACACACACACACACACACACACACACACACACACACACACACACACACACACACACACACACACAGTAAAATCCATGGTGTTCATTTATCCATTTGAAACTCTGAGGTTGTACAAATGTATCCATTTGGTTACACACTCAGTTTTCCAGTTTATCTGGCTGCAGTTTAAGATACCTCTCTCTCTCATCACCCCCCACAGTGGCAGTGAGGTACAACTCGGTATCTCTGGTTTCTCAGTCTGTCTCATGGGGTGGCCTTGTTACATGACACAACTTTCTCACATATCAACTTTACCTTTGTGTGTGCGTGTGCGTGTGTGTGTGTGTGTGTGTGTGTGTGTGTGTGTGTGTGTGTGTGTGTGTCCAAATAATGACATGAGAGAATCAAGTATGATTGAAAATGTTATCAAATCCAGTAATTGCATGTAAAACAAGTCAAATGTAATGTATGGTTATTCACTTTCTACGACTGACAACTAAACATAAATGGAGGTATACAGGGTTAGGGTTAGAACGGGTAGTAATTGGAACGGGTAGTGATGTAGTGTCTAGTCACCAGGACAAAAATAAAGAAGCAAATCCAGGTTGTCTGTGCCAGACGGCCTCATTTGAGGCCTACTTTTTCCACCATACAGAACGCAGGCAGACTGTAAATGTGCAGAAAGAACACTCAGTCAACACCATCGTTCAAATTCCCAACCTTTATCCTCATTTTACCACTGCAGGTCACCAGTGGAGAGAGAGAAGACTGAGAGCAAGAGGGGAGGAGGGGGAGAGAAAAGGTGTGAAAGATGAAGACATACAGGAGAAAGAGAAAGTGTGAAAAGCAGAGTGAAATGGAGAGAGAGGGCGAGAGACAGACAGACGACACAGCGTAGTAGAGGAGTTATCTGAGGTGGAACGATATTACACATCCCTAACAACCAGTCAAAATGTGGCTCTTCCCCCTCGTCTCTGATTGCTCTGGTTCAGGGAGGAGGAAGGGGATATGGTGCTGACACCACATTCTCCATTCTCATCTTCCCTCTCCCCACCAGCCCCTGAGATGACTAAATCAGACAGTGTGTGTGTGTGTGTGTGTGTGTGTGTGTGTGTGTGTGTGTGTGTGTGTGTGTGTGTGTGTGTGTGTGTGCATGGGTCGGTGGGTTGGTGCGTGTGTGTACAGAGACTGAACAATGAAGAATGTTTGGCACCAATACTGAAAGACGTGTTAACAATAGTGGGTATATCTACGGTATGTACGTCTGGGGTTACGTTAAATAATAAGCAGTACTTTTGTTAAGTACTCCTCAAATAATATGGCTCTCAAAGAGCAAACAATGGGAGGTAGGATAACCCTCCTGCGTGCGTGCGTGCGTGCGTGCGTTTTTGCACTGCCAGTCAACAAGCAATGCTATCCGGCATGAAGAAACGAGATGGGGTCGTTGAGAGTGTGTATACTGTGATGAGTGTGTCCATGCTGTGATGAGTGTGTCCATGCCTGCTGACGCACTGTCCAAATTCCAGCAAGAAACATTATAGGGATGATGAATCTGTTTGCCGGTGTGATGTGTACACAGTATGTGTGTGAATAAATGATGGACCTGTCACAGTGGTGTGATCAGACGAGCATGCGGCACATACAAAGACCTACCGAACACTTTGAAGCCCATCTAGGCATCCCTAGGCAAGTTAACTATGCATACAATCCCCCATTCTGGTACATGCAGTTGCCAACTCTGTTTGTACATCCGAATGAGCACCTAAGGCTGATCTGTTATTTCTAGCCTATACAGTTAGTATGTAGTACAGTAAGCAACACATAATACACCATACCGCTGAAGACAGTTTAATGATGTGTTCCCACAGTTTCCTTTAACCCTTTACACACAGTCACCCACAAGGTTTAAGGTTCAACTCAACCTTACCTGCAGTCCCCTGCGCCTCAGAATACTAGAGTCGTCCATGGTCAGGCAGTCAAGAAATGTCTCCTTTTGTGAAGGCTGTGAGGGCTATGGACAGACACTCTTCCGAAGGCTAAGTTTTCAAGGTGCAACTTCAGGCACTTTTCCAGACAGCTGGACCACATGAGGCGAAGTTACCTCATAGTCCTTTCTTGCTTTCCCTTTTCTAGATGTCAACAAACGGCCATGCTTAGGAAAACTATTGTTGTGTCCAACTGCATCCTTTCCTTACAACAGCATCCAGTTTCTGGTCTTCCTTAAGTCAGAGATAGCATTAAAACCAGAACAGTCCAAGGCTTCTGAGAGATTCTTACGTCTTTGCTATCCCTCAGTGGCGTCGCGGCGCTACATTCCATATGCATGAGATGCACAGAAGCTGCCACTCTGTCCGTCCGTCTGTCCCACAAAACTCTGACAAAGACAGGATAGGGCGCCACAGGCAGAGGACAGAAAGTGACGCATTCATCTAGTCTTGGCTACAGGTCAGAACACTGCGTCGTCACATGGCATATAGTATGAACACCAGGAGGGTGTAGATCTGAAGATCGTCCTCTTGTCCCGGTTCTCGTCTCTCTCGTTCTGTCGGCAGAACACGTGTTGTCCCCAAGCTCAGCTCCTCTCACTGTTTGCTCTCTTCATTCATCCGTTCAGCACTGGGCAACAACCACTCCCTCCCTCCCTCCCTCTCTCTACAGAGGTAGTGTGTACAGTCCCAGCTCTCATCTGATTCTAATCACCCCCCCTTTTTCTCTCGTTCTCTTCTTTTTCTTCCGCACCACCTAGTCCAGAGGAGTCTCTGCTCGCTCCATTGTCCACAGGCAGTTTGCAATCGGAATTAATGACGAGACCTCAGGCGGTGAATGGAGAGGAGGGAAGCGGGGATGGTGGGGGAGCAGAAAGGGGGGCAACGGTAGTGGGCACAGGCCCGAAACCTTCTGGCTTAATTAGAGCCTGACTGAAAGCGGCTCCCGGACACAAACTAAACCCACACACCACTGCGTACACGTGTGCACAGTGCCTCGACCTGGCTACGAACTAACAATCTGCAAGTGCCAAAGTGTTTTCAGCCAAGTGTGCCTTTCAGGAAGGATGCCGGTCTCTGAATAAGAGAGACAGTGTGTGTGTGTATGTACATGTGTGTGCTCCCCCTCCGGGCACGGCTTGCATGGATGACTGAGGTGAAGTCGTCCAGACAGCCTGTTAGGAATAAGGGGCAAGGGCTACGTTCTTTCAGTTTTTATCGCCTAATCTCTTGTTTTCTGCTATGAGAGACAGACAGGGAGAATCCAAAGGTGGAAAAATGTTAGTAATAAAACAAATATGTTTGCTAGCACTAGTTCCCTGACAGACAGCGAGAGCAGAGCACCTGGCTCTCTATCTTCATGCCAACGAGATCCCACATTTTTGTTTAGAGGCAAGAGCTTAGTACACTCTCTCAAACAAACACACTCCACAATCACCACCGAACACAAACATACACATGTCCGTGACATGTAACAATCATCTCGTCATTGCCATCTCCTCTATTTTCTATCTATCTCTCTGTCTTCCACCCGTCCACTTATCCCAGAGCCTGCAAAGAGGACAGCATCCGGCCCAGCTGACGGCAATAAAAAGCGAAGAAGTGTGGAGAAATATCTTCCTCACTCAGAAATGAAGGCACACAAGTGGCCTCTGTGAGACTGTTTGTCATCTTCCACTCCCCTCTGCTGGTAGATGAGGTCCCCGAGTGCTCTTCAACAGCCAGGGTGGGCCAATATCCCAAACACGGAGTCCCTCCCTCAACCCCCCTTCTGTGGCTGTTGTCTTCAAACGGGACACTCTGCTCTTCAAATGTTGCCTGTGCCTCTGTTGTTATTCTTTCTTTCCTTGCTACCGTGTGCCAATATGTTCACATGCACTGGCACCTCCCCCGTTCTTTCAGTATGTACGCTCTCTCTCTCTCTCTGTTCCCCCTAATCTTCCTCGTCAGAGGAGCCATGCCAAACGGCGGCCAATCGTGTGCGGGCAGGAGGCGGAGCGTTTGTATGTAATGAATGGAGGACGACAAAAGCCCGCCCGGCCGCACGCGCGCACACGCACACACACACGCACAGTCGCACACACACACACACACACACACACACACACAAATGTGTGATTCATGCCTCCTCATTGTGTAGTTAGGATGAATAAATCATGAAAGGGCAGATCTGAGGATTTTGCTCATTTCTTATTCAACAGCGTGAATCTCAACAAAGTCACCGCTATGCAGTGTTGCACTTAAGTAGCTACTGAAATACTTTTTTTTTTTTTTTAGATCGCATTGCAATTTGCAACGTGTCATGATCGACAAATCACTGATTTTCCAGTGCCATTGAGAGCGAGCTTTCGATAAGTAGAACTCACTGTGCCGTGTACTGTACTGTGAATATCATGATAGGATTCTGGTTAAATATCAACGATAATCCCCTTTAAGAAATATTCTACACACACAAAACGTGATCAGAAAGAGTATGAATGTGCTTGGAAACTCTGGCTGACCCCGTGGTATTCTCGACTTGAGATTTCAAATCTGATTAGCCACAACAATCCATTGCTTTTCCTTCATTTTCTCTGTTTGTCTCCCCCCCTTTCTTTGTCACTCTGAGACATTTCAGTCGCATTGTGGGACCACCTCCATTCTGGAGTATGAAACAAAACAATTTCATTTAACGGTACCACAGGAAATGAAAAACAAAGAGGGTGAGAGAGCTGAAAATGCACAGAGAAAGAGAAAACAGGAGATTGAAGGTGACGGCCCACGCATGTTGAAAGCCAGGACACCCTCGTTATCTGTAATACCTTTCACCATGATAACACAGATGGAGTCAGACACAGAGACAGAAAGAGAGAGAGAGGGAGAAGGAAAGGAAAGAGAGATAGATCAATGAAAACTATTACATTGATGTGCAATAAGTGCTGCATTGTATTGTAGTGTGCAGCACACTCCACACATACTGTACATGTATTGTGGAGAGCTGTGTGTCTATCCTGTATATGAACATGTATTGTATGCTCGTTTCAACAATTACTGTATGTGTCAAGTCAACACTATGCACATTATGCATTCCCAATGCATGGACGGCTACACGGCTACAGTAATCAACTCCAAATCCATACAGGCTACTATCTCCTGGTACTGTATATAATTATTGAAGAGAGACCAGCCGCCGAGTCGCTGACTAATGTCTCTGAGAGACTCATCAGCCTGGTCTATTGTGACCCCGCCAGCTTGTGTTTGGAGACTGTGTGTTAATGAGAGCAGAGGCCAGGGGCCAGGGGACCAGGGCAGAGGGGCCTGTAGAAGGACTAGGAATGTGACTGGCTGACTGGATGGACGGGCAGCCTTTTAGCCGGCTAGCTGGCTGACCCACAGCTTCAGATCACCTCAGAGTTGACTGGTTAAGAGGTATCTGGCTGACTGACCTTGAAGAACCTGCAGGGTAGTGCGTGCGTGCGTGCGTGCGTGCGTGCGTGCGTGCGTGCACATGCCCAAGCTGGTATGGGGGCTCTCAACCTTGATGCCGTAAGGCAGTGGTTTTCCAACCAGTGGTCCGCGAAGGTGGTTCCAGGTGGTCCTCAGCTAAATGATGGAGTTGGAAACCAAATGGACCCTGATTAGATCTTTAACTCTTGAGAGCGTAAAATTTTTAGTTTTTACGCTCATTTTTTTTTTTAAGAGTAAAATTAGTGTTTAACATCTGCATTACTTAAATTACAATAAGTCTACACAATTAGAGCATGTAGAATAATTGTTATTTATCAACGCCTGTTATCTCTCCTATCGTACCACATCAATACAACACGGAATTGTGCACAAAATCTTATCCAACGACAACAAAATATTCTAAGTCTATGGTCTGAGAGGCTAAATCTCATCAAATGGTCTGTGGCTCAAATGCAGAATAAATAATGGGCCTTGATGTGATGGGTTGAAAACCACTGCCGTAAGGCGTAAGGCACACTTGGGTGGTGAGCTTTACAAAACCGAAAGCAAATATCAGCTAAATGAATAAGTAAATAGCCACTTTAATCCTGTCAAGGCCAGTCAACACCAGGAGGATCAATCTCCAAGGACAACAGGTTGAGTTTATCTTTTCAGACCGAATTAATCAACGTTATTGCCATATTGTGTTTGTGTTTGCTATTGATTTATTTAAGGATTAGACTCTCTCCCTGTCATACAAGAAGAGTCCTTGCTAAAAAGGTTAGGACACTACATAGGAATTTATTCCAATCTCAAAAACAAAAAAGAAAAGAATCGCATACTAATGATAAAAGAGAGACAAAAGTAAAAGAGAATGTGCCTGGTGTTTAAAAATAAGTTTAATTAACAATAAG
>NC_136812.1:24657462-24682462 GCF_951216825.1 Electrona antarctica
ATGCTATAGTGGTCCAGTTGAAAACCCCTGCACTAGAAGGTGAAAACATGCAGAGGTCCCACTCCGAGCATGACGTAAGAGCAGAATGGCCATTGTGTAATATGATGAATATTGATTGATTGATTGATAATTTTATTAGACAAAAAAAATGCAAACAGTACAGGGTACAGTCAAGCACAGCATTGGTCCAAAAGGACAGCACCGAAGAAAGACCTTGTGGTCTTGTTTCCATTCGGGTCCTATGCATTCATTCATGTCACAACAGTGACAACAAACAATACGTTTCTCAAACACATTAAATCTACATGTACAGGTTGGAATAGAAATACATTAATAAACATAAAGGGGGGAGGGGGGAGCCAATCACCTTCTCTCCCTTTGACCTGATGACAGTGACAGGTGAGTTGTCAGACCCTTTTTAAAGGAAACCAGTGATCTGCATGTTTTGAGGGAAGGGGGCAAGGCATTCCACACTTGAGTGGCAGTGCTGTGAAACGCTCCCTCTAGTATTATGGCTGTGGGAGTTGCTCACCTTTTTGAGGTAATCAGTCAAGTAAATAGGCACTGTGGGCATGGATGGCAGAGTTGCATTTATTATCTTGAATGCTAGTCCCATTTTTAGTTGATTAACTCTGTCTTCAACAGTGAGCCAGCCTATGCTATCAAATTGTGTTGCACAGAGTTGGGTCATGGGCCCTAGTCCTAGCAAAAGTCTGATTAGTTTGTTTTGGGAGGTCTGGAGCTTATTTTGTTGTGACATTGAGATGTCCTGAGAGCCGTCTTGTTAACATAGGAGGAGATTCTGCCCAAGAATCTTGTTCTTTGATTTACTCTTTTGATCGCTCTTGTTGCCATGCCATCACCGGTCAGTTTATTGTCCAGGATACAGCCCAGATACGTAACCTCTTCTTTACTAGAGATTACTACATCATCAATACTGACCTTAAAATCCTTTACATTTACCCTATTAAGGGAATGGTTGGACTAGAACTATGAGTACTAGAACTAAGGAGCCAGCCCAGGACATGTAGTATTACAGGTTCGGTCTGGATGTGGTACCTCAGGAGAGGACATGTAGTATTACAGGTTATGTCTGGATGTGGTACCTCAGGAGAGGACATGTAGTATTACAGGTTCGGTCTGGATGTGGTACCTAAGGAGAGGACATGTAGTATTAGGTTCTGTCTGGATGTGGTACCTCAGGAGAGGACATGTAGTATTAGGTTCTGTCTGGATGTGGTACCTCAGGAGAGGACATGTAGTATTAGGTTCTGTCTGGATGTGGTACCTCAGGAGAGGACATGTAGTATTAGGTTCTGTCTGGATGTGGTACCTCAGGAGAGGACATGTAGTATTAGGTTCTGTCTGGATGTGGTACCTCAGGAGAGGACATGTAGTATTAGGTTCTGTCTGGATGTGGTACCTCAGGAGAGGACATGTAGTATTACAGGTTCTGTCTGGATGTGGTACCTCAGGAGAGGACATGTAGTATTACAGGTTCTGTCTGGATGTGGTACCTCAGGAGAAGACATGTAGTATTACAGGTTCTGTCTGGATGTGGTACCTCAGGAGAGGACATGTAGTATTACAGGTTGTCTGCATGTGGTACCTCAGGAGAGGACATGTAGTATTACAGGTTCTGTCTGGATGTGGTACCTCAGGAGAGGACAATGTCTCCCTAGCAACCAGGCTTACCCTAACATACAATGGCTAGTTTGTCTTGTTGTATTAGCTATGACGTGAGATACAGTAGGTTGGCCTAGAAACCAACGTCCCTGTTTTTGCATAAGGCTGAATGTTTCAACATACCAATACTCGCTATACAAAGATACACTCGCTATACACACACACACACACACTCGCTATACACACAGTCACACACTCGCTATATACACACACACACACACACACACACACACACACACTATACAAAGACACACACACACATACACCCGCTATACAAAGACACACACACACACTCGCCACACAAAGACACACACACTCGCCACACAAAGACACACACACACACACACTCGCCACACAAAGACACACACACACACACACACACACTCGCCACACAAAGACACACACACACTCGCCACACAAAGACACACACACTCGCCACACAAAGACACACACACACACACACACTCGCTATACAAAGACACACACAAACACACTCGCCACACACACACACACACACACACACACAAAGACCGTAAACCCATTAAATGCCAAACGATAAATTTTGATACAGGAGAGGACGTTGCTCCAATTTTCACTATCAAACTACAGAGTTCCGTTTGTAGCCCTTATACAGCTCAATGCTAGATCAAAGACACTTCTAGGGAGAGAGGGAGGGAGACTGCATCACAAAGTGCTTTTATTTCGCCAACAGAGAGGCTGATAAGGAAACAAAAAACAAAACTGCTGAGTAAGCCTGAACAAGCTTTATACTCTGAGTCGGGACGGATGAAAAGAAAGAGGGACAGGGGGAGGGGCACAGAAACGCTAGCAGAGAGAAAAAATTAGCTGAATGAGTTATGATGAGAAGTGTAAATGGAACAGTTGGAAGGAGGCCAAGAGACACATACATGATGAGGGACAAGTGTGCGATGGACGGACAAGGTTTAACTCCCCCCTTAAAGGACCACTTACTTCACCCAGCTTCAACCCATCTTCACATATATTGGTCCTCGCTAATGCTCATTATAATACGGGACCATCTCATAGGTGGGTTGTGGACAGTTCTGAAACCTGCCTACCAATGACATAATCGGAAGGCAGGTTTGGTAATTTCAAACTTTTTAAAGAATTGTTTTATTAATGAACAAACACATTGGCTTCCATTTCAGCATGCAAAATGAAAGACTATAGTTTCAATTAGCGTGGAATCACCATCGATGATGTAAATAATAGGCAGTTTTTTTTACCATCAGTAGCCAGCCAATGAGACACTCAGCAAGTTGACGATTCAACATTCTTTAAAAAAAATGTACAGATGTACAAGCTCAATGCGCGTCATAAAATGACACGCTGTGAGCTTGAAGATCTGATCCTGCAGCCCACTTTGAGGACTGCTGCGTTAGGGACAGGACGTTTAGATAGCGAGCTGTGAACAACACATGGCCACACACACACACACGCACGCACACACACAATCATGCAAGACAGAAACATGCTGTACGTAGAGATGTGTGGCTCAAGCTAGCTACAACACTGCTGACGTTTCAGTGCCTGCCTGGCCATTACAACACATAGGGGGAAAAAAAGTCCAAGAAATGTCAATGTAGTCAATGTAATGTAATCTGTTAAGTGTAAAGCATAAACTTGCGTGCGTGTGTGTGTGTACACAAAGCAATGGATAGTAGAGACAATAGAGTGTTACAACAAACATTGTTCCAATTGACACAATAGCAACAAACACCACACAAATGTGGACATAGAAAAGGGACTGTTTGACTGCGACACAAGCGGTTCCTACACATTAGACCACTGTTGTTCCGCCCACTTTCTGTCCTGCTGAGCACAAACAGTGGCTCCAATTATGGCACTGTGGCACAGGAAGACAGGCAGCAGATAAAAGAGATAGAGAGAGGGAGGGGGGAGAGAGGGAGGAGAGCGAAGTTGAGAGGGAGGGGAGAGAGATAGAGGGGGGACAGAGAGATAGGGGGGAGAGGGAGAGATAGAGATAGAGGGGGGACAGAGAGAGAGGGCAGAGAGAGAGATAGAGAGGGGGAGAGAGAGAGGGAGAGATAGAGGGGGGAGAGGGAGAGATAGAGGGGGGACAGAAAGAGAGGGGGGAGAGAGAGATAGAGAGGGGGAGAGAGAGGGAGAGAGAGAGATAGAGGGGGGACAGAAAGAGAGGGGGGAGAGAGAGATAGAGAGGGGGAGAGAGAGAGGGAGAGAGAGAGATAGAGGGGGGACAGAAAGAGAGGGGGGAGAGAGAGAGATGGGAAGAGAGAGGGGGAGAGCGAAGTTGAGAGGGAGGGGAGAGAGAGCGATAGAGGGGGAGAGAGAGATAGAGGGGGAGAGAGAGATAGAGGGGGAGAGAGAGATAGAGGGGGAGAGAGAGATAGAGGGGGAGAGAGAGAGAGAGAGAGAGATGGTGGGGAGAGAGATGGAGTAGAGGGAGGGAAACAATCCAAGTTTATCCTATATGACCCCAACTTAATCCTGAACGAGGCAAAGAGACTACACTCTGTCAAGTAGAGTGTGTACTCATGAAATACGGCAAAATGCTGTGTGTACGAGAAGGATAAGGACTACAACATGTTGTTTGTATCAGGCTGACATTGTGTACAGGCTGAAACAAGACTGTTGAAGAATGGCTGAATGCCTGATACTCCGTACATTCCCAGAGGAGAAAATAAACACTGCAGATGAGACACGCAGTCGTGCGCACGCACACCCCCCCCCCCCCCCCCACCCCCCCACCCCACACACACACACACACACACACACACACACACGTTTGATACACATGTTCCGCATCATACCCAAGTACCAAGTCCTCTGCAGTAGATCATGTCATCAAACAAATAGGGAGGGGAGAAGAACCGGAGAGAAGAACGAGCAGATATTGATTGTATCAAAGCATAAACAGGAGTCTCAGTTGAGAACAAATGATAACGAATTGCTGTTTCATCGATTAAGTGAGACTAGAAAAACAAGACAATCAATAAAACATCAGGCCATTATTTTATATCATCACAGAGCAGAGTGTACAGTAGGTAAACTGCATTTTACAGTTCGACACTCTGACTGAGGCCTAAAGCCTCAAGCATCAGATTAGCAACATTGTGTGTGTGTGTGTGTGTGTGTGTGTGTGTGTGTGTGTGTGTGTGTGTGTGTGTGTGTGTGTGTGTGTGTGTGTGTGTGTGTGTGTGTGTGTGCTGCATGCATCAGTCTAATGGAGTATGGTTTACTTTGGATCACTAGTAAGATAATTAGAGAGAGAGAGAGAGAGAGAGAGAGAGAGAGAGAGATAGAGAGAGAGATAGCGATAGAGATAGAGAGATCGAGAGACACAGACAGACAGAGAGACACAGACAGAGAGACAGAGAGACACAGACAGACAGACAGACAGACAGACAGACAGACAGACAGACAGACAGACAGACAGACAAGAGGGCTGGGACGGATAACCAATTCAATTTGTTCTCATCAGGGAGAACTGATATGGTCAAAAATGGATTACCTCATCCTGAGTGGAAGTGTGTGCAACTGTGCATGCATGTGATTGGATGCCTGTGTGACTGCTCTTATCCAGATCACAGTATCCATGCATGTGATTGCATGTCTGTGTGACTGCTCTTATCCAGATCACAGTATCCATGCATGTGATTGCATGTCTGTGTGACTGCTCTTATCCAGATCACAGTATCCATGCATGCCTGTGTGACTGCTCTTATCCAGATCACAGTATCCATGCATGCGATTGCATGCCTGTGTGACTGCTCTTATCCAGATCACAGTATCCATGCCTGTGTGACTGCTCTTATCCAGATCACAGTATCCATGCATGCATCTCTCCCTCCCCTTTCTCTTGCTCCATCTCCAGACAACAGCATCTTGGCCTCACTGTACATTCCCTTTCTGGAATTTCTGCACTTCTTTGTACCAATCCAATAGCTTTCTTCATGAACAATCTATGATCAATTATATCCATATCAAATGCTTTTTATAGTAGCTATAAACAAGTAGTATATAATATATTAGAACACAATTTACACATTTTGTATGAAAAGTTACATTTGTATGTCAATGGAGTATTAGTACAAGTTTTTTGTTTTGGATTGTACAAGGATTACAAGGAAGGTGCCTCACCTATGCGGGTGAGATTTATAGGAGACAAATTCGATAAGACAGTGACCAGCTGATGGTCGTTGACGGCAATTATGTTTCTGCACCGTCTACATCTATTCTAAGATAGCATCTTAAATAAATGTTGTGAAAATGTGTTGTGTTGTGTACAAATAGTTCCAATGGCATCTAAATGTAAGGTTGTAAATGTGCTTATCGGTGTTGCGAGGATGAGGGGGTACCTGGAAAAAAAATCTTCCCCCCCAAGGGGTACCTGGGCCAAAAACGTTTGGGAACCCCTGTTATAAGAGACACGTTCTACAATGATGAAAAAGGCTTTGTGCCAAAGTGGTACATAATAAACAAAGTATGTGAAGGACCCTTTCCGTGAGTGCTGTCAATTCCTTTGGTGGACAGGAGTTACTGCACAGTTGATAGGACCGCCAAGGTCTTCTTTTGTACAACAGAGAAGAGTGGATGACTTGTTGGAAATGGTTAAGCTAGACAGCATTGTGAATGTATCTCTGCCTATTCTTGAAAGCCTTTTCACAGGTTTTGATTCTATCAGACCAAGAATCATTTTGTATAGAACTTTCAAAGCCATAGTCACAAAAAGGGATTTATTTGTCACTTACTCATACAGGTAAAAGCAGCAAAATATCTGACAGATTATTATCGCAAACAGAATGTTAATTACAAATGAATGTAGCATTGCCAAGATGAAAGAGAAAGTGTATTTCATACATGATCAACTGTGAATTGGCAATCCAACTTTCATTGAAAGCAATGCCTAAAGGCATAGGATGTGGGATTAGGCTGTCTCTGCCCCTCTGGCCATATATTCTTCTGTGTCCACAATCAAACATATACCCTGTTTGTGAATTTTCTTCTCTTTGTTGATGTTTTATGGCAATGAAACGTTGCTCAATCCTATTCTAAATTCTCTTTTTTCGCTGCCTCTGAAATACAGCTCATATTGGCTCTTCTGTCATCCCTTTCATCTCTCTTTGGCCGTGAGTATGTGTATGTTGTGTGTGGCACTGGGAGAGAATGAAAGATGAGAGAAAGGGGAGAAGGGCTAGAGGGGAGGATAAGGATAAGTGTGTGTGTGTGTGTGTGTGTGTGTGTGTGCGCGTGCGTGCGTGCGTGCGTGCGTGCGTGCGTGCGTGCGTGCGTGCGTGCGTGCGTGCGTGCGTGCGTGCGTGCGTGCGTGCGTGCGTGCGTGCGTGCGTCAGACACCTGTGATCCAGGCCTTATCTCACCTCTATTTCTTCAACACAAAGAGAGGTTGATCTACATATGTTATTTTTCTAACATCCAGGCCCACATTCATTTCTGTATACTAATACTGTATAATACTACTACGAATGTGAATTAGATTAGTATTGCCCATAAATGGAGGAACAGCAGATCTGAGATTATGAATTCATAAAATGTGAAAATATGCACAGACACAAAAATATTCACAACATGTGAAAAATATTGAAGGATTTACGTCCTTGGCCGCATGCACAAGGTTCCCGAGATTAGCCACGGACAGAGACAAACACACACACACACACACTTCTAGAAGACTCACCCCCTGGGTGTGATGCCATAAAATAAACATTTATTCTTCTCCCCGTGACAAATAAAAAACATCTTTCATTCACCTGTCATCTTTTTTTAACGATTTCCTCACACCTGAGGTCCTACTTATCTTTAGTTCGCCCAACAGGCACGGGTTTATGGTATACACTATGATTACTAAACACACAAAATAACAACATAACAAACAACAAAATACTTTAGGCTAAGTCTCTGCTGATTGGTTCTGTATTAATAGACCATTATCTCCCTGCGAGACGCTCTGTGTGAGGCTACAGCACGTCATGGCCAGCATATTTTATACAGTTGTCCCTGCGAGACGCTCTGTGTGAGGCTACAGCACGTCATGGCCAGCATATTTGATACTGTTGACAAATATTGTGTTTACCATGTGTCATAACGGGGAAGCAGGCTGTTTGTCCTTGGTAATGGAGAGACCATCCTTTTGTAGGTCAACGGACTCAACACTGATTGGGAGAGGGTATTTTCAATGCAGAGTTTGTTATTTATTGAATACTTTTGCAAATTGGTATGGTTTACAATGATGTTTCCATTGTTTCCATTGTGGTCCTGTGTATTTCAATTCATTGAAAAGGTTCACATAAGCTATACTTGTGGGGACACAAGTGTACAGTAGTTCCTCACAAATATACAAATAACACACACACGCACGAGTGCGAACTTAAGTCAAGTAACAGGACACAAGGATTTTAGTTTACACTAATAACTAAATGATCAGAGAAGTGAAATAAGAAGAATTTCTAACCTGTAGTCCAGATTTGGGCTTGACATTACAAGCAAAAATGTTCAAACATTTTCAAACTCGGTTAAACTATCTACAAGTCAAAGACAACAATGCATCGCATCATCTACCGATCAATCTGAGAACCCATCGTCAAAAAATAAAGGAAAAACAGCAAAATGGGTTAAGGCGCCACACGGGCATTGACCACCACGCACCCAACTGCCAATCCCTTTTTCCAATTTCCCAAAATGTAAGCTGTTTATTAGTGTTTTATATCCATTTTATACCCCGCAGTTTGGACTATGAGATGCTATGGGACCTGTCATCACCATTGTTACCATGGTTACCGTCCCCTATGGGACGAATTAATCAAACTTTGCAGGGCCGACTGTTACAGATACAGGCACTGTTTAGACAGACACAAAGGATTTAATTTATACTTCACGGCACAAGGTTGTGGCAGCGACTTCCCTGGGACAATTCAGGGAAATGATTTCCAGAACTTTTGCTCAACATTGTAATTGCTTAATTAATTCTCTGTCTATCTCTTATAGTTCTTTAGTTTTGGTAGCTTATGTTTTCTGATTGGTATATTTAGATTGCTGTTGTAAAATGTTGATTTGTATATTGTTGATTTGTGTTCTGTATTCGGCTACATTGAAAATGAGGGCCTGTCCCTCAATTGTACTCTGAGTTTAAATAAAGGTTAGGATGATGATGACGGGTCCGTGTGTGCGTGGGTTTGTGTTGTTATAATCCCGGGGTTGTGTTATTAGCACGCATAGATCACACATGTGTGTGTGTCTTTGTTCGTTGTGGGACCATGACGCTGCGACGGGTCGCATGCGTGTGTGTCTTTGTTCGTTGTGGGACCACGACGCTGCAACGGGTTGCATGTGTGTGTGTGTGTGGGGTGTGTATAACTGAGTGGGTCAAAAGCTTCTATCTGTGAATACAATTGACCTGAATGGTTCTAATACTTGTAATGCATTGTCCCTGCTTGCTAAATAAATAAATAGTATCACCAGGTGCATCCATGCAATGTATTTAGTTTTTTTTTTTTAAATAAAAGCAATACATGTACACAGGTCAAGGCACCACACAGACTGCAAACACTTTTTTTTTAAACACACACACACACACACACACACACACACACACACACACACACTTTGTTTTTGTAATAGAGGGAGAGAGATGGGGGGGGGGGTGACATGCAGTAAAGGCCGCCGGGATCGGGAGTCGAACCCGTGGCACACTGCCAGAATTGGACTACCGGCCAAAGGTGCCTGGACCGCTGACCCACGGCACAGGCCTTCTGCAAACACTTTGCATATCCCAGGACGGGTCGGGTATGAACTAGTGATGTGTTAACTACTAGATATGCTAGTATAACATGGGGCTTACAGTAAGACTGCAGTGCAAGGAGCCTCTATGCAGGAACAAACAGCCATTGTACTGATGTTGTACTTGGGAGGTTCTCTAGGCAGGAACAAACAGCCATTGTACTGATGTGGTACTCTAGGCAGCCAGCATAACAATAACTGCAAATATGGAGCCGTCACAGTCAGGGGAGAACAGGAAATATTAAATTCACTCTCATCTCTTTTCAGCATCCCATCATTCTAAAAGACTCATACTGTAGCTTGAACATAAATGACTGCTTTACCTCAAAGGTTGACCACATCCCTTTGAGTTGTCTGCAGTGTGTTTAAGGGTGTGTGACATGCAAGTTTGAGAGATAACTTTTTAAATGCTGTCTTATGTACTTCGGGCACCTTCACCTTGTAATTCTTCGCCATTGACAGGAAAAAGGAAACTAAGGAGAGCCCAAGTCTGAGTGAACCATGTGACGTGTGTTTATATTATATAACATGTTATGGGCTAACAATGTAAGCTATTGCAAAGACCGGTGATTAGTCTCTCTGGGTATTTCCACTTTCTTTTTTAATGACTAAAACAAGTGTCTTATGGCAAGTAGTTCAGAGACTTTAAATGTTCCCTCAAACCACATAAAAATGTCAACCTTTCATTAAAAAGAAAAAGAAAATGTGGTGTGGACAGCATTCTCCACAGATCATTATAAGGCTCTAGCCATAAACAGTCGAACAAAACACTGGTCCATGAAAAGAAAAATACTCATTGCTCTCTGTATTAGCCCTATTATGCCAGGAGGCAAAGGGGTTTCTCCATCCATCCATTTGTTTTACGTCTGGAGACTCCCTAAGGACTGAATATGGGACAATCAGTGTGTTAACCAAAGACTCAAAACTAGGCACAAGTGATCAAAAATAACATGTTTATAACACACACTCTAAATAAGCCACTCACACTGACTGGACCATGCAAACAGGATATTTTTAAATTAATAATTATTAATGACCATAGCCCAAATCAATGCATTTGCAGAGTGATGGATGGCTGCCAAAATAATGCACAAAGACAAAGAGAGGAGGACAGAGAAAGAGCTGTGCAGAGATTAAATGCAAAACAAAACATTAAACGGAACGAGACGTTCAGAGAGGCAGACGGGAGAAGCACAGGGAGAGAGAGAGAGACAAGCAAAAACAAAACAGACAGACAGAAAAATAGTAATGGGATCTCCTCCAAAGCAGCGTGGTCGATAGGGCTCATATAACTGCTCTGAGTAACTATGGAGTGGGGGGTATATAAGTAAGCTTAATAGTAAGCTCTCAAATTACCCTAGCGGGGAGAGCTGACGTCAGCTCCACACCTCTGCCATACGGACCCGATGGTTTAATACGGACCAAGGTTCAGAGAGGGCAGCACCGAGGGGGGGGGGGGGGGGGGGGGGGGAGAAGGGGCAGGAGAGAGAGGTTGATAGGAGGACCAATGAAGGAAGAAGGATATAGGAAAGCAATCAGCCTGTAGATAGGAGGAGACAGAAAGAGGTATAGACTAGAGGACCTGGCAGATCTCGTGCTGAAAGCGTTTTAATGTGATGGATGTTGGATATTAGATGTTTGGGCTGGTGGAGAGGCGTGGGCCGGGTCACACCCAACACACACATACATCACCTGAATGCAGCGTAACCCCCCCCAACCCACCCTGCTCCATTAGCAAGCCACTCTCCTAATTAACCACCGTTTATTTACGACAGAGAGGCATGGTGTGTACCTATATGTGCATTAGGGAGAATTAATAACACAAAGTAGGCTTTACCAATGATCCTTAGATTTGCTGATGTGTGTGTGTGTGGGGAGGGGGGGGGGGGGGCTCATCACACACACAGCACACGCAAACAAATGTTCCCACAAAGTTGAACCTAAAACGTTACAGTCCCAATGGTGCTGCTTGGATGAGCCATTTTCAATAGCCTACTTGTCATACTGTACGCACACACTGTTCATCACACACCATGTGTGTGTGTGGGGGGGGGGGGGGGGGGGGGGGATTTGTAACACAACCTCCCTGCTGTGAATAGTGTTTGTCACACCCAGTAATGCAGTAAGACAGCAGACGTTTACGTACTGTACACTTGCGGAAGTGTAAATGAGAAAAATCACACTGGTGTCTAAACATCATTAACCAGGGATCTGGTTATTTATCTAGGGGACATGTGCACGCTCATGTACGTGCGTGTATGTGCATGTCCGTGTGTGCATGTGCAGACACACTAACAGACAGAATGGTCATGATCTCTGACTGCAGGCAAATCAAACCCTCCAATTCAAATGTCCTCACTTCCTAGTGGCATAGTAACAGTTTGACACACACACACACACACACACACACACACACACACACACACACACACACACACACACACACACACACACACACACACACACACACACACACACACACACACACACACACACACACACACACACACACACACACACACACACACACACACACACACACACACACACCTCAATAATTAGAGGACACACAGTCCATGTCCAGCCCTGACTGACGGTAGGAAGTTCCGCCTCACCAGACCCCACTAATCAATGCCTGCATGCAATCAACCCACCTGTCAATCAATGGCTGAAGCGGATGGGGGCTGGTGGCTAAGCCAGTTATGTCAGATTTATACTTAGCTGCGTGCCGGTGTTGCACAGTGAAAATAACAGATCTACAAGCTCACAATGTGTCGCAGCACAACGCATTAGGAGATTGTAGAACTGCCATTTTTTGCGATGCGGCGTGGACGCCACATAAAGTATATATCAAGCCCTTTAGTGCACTGACTCCTCGTCAGGACGTATGTCTGTTCACTCTCTGTGCTCAGTGTTTTGTCTCTATTCTCTTATCTCAACTATGCAAAACAAAAATACAAAAGATTTAAATTAAAAATGACAGAATCAGCCTGGCAAGGCTGCTTATCAAACGCAGACAGGGGTGTTTGGGTGTATGCGAGTGTGTGCATTAATAAAACCCTAGAGCTGAGGGGCTGTCTGAGAGAGACTAGCCTCGATGGAAAAATTGGTGTTTGAGACTAATAGGGAACGTGTCCAGTGTCCACTCTGAGCAGCTCTGTGGATGAGTGTCCGTGTGTGTGTCCGTGTGTGTGTGTGTGTGTCACTGTATGTGTGTGTGTCACTGTATGTGTGTGTGTCACTGTATGTGTGTGTGTGTCACTGTGTGCGTGCGTGCGTGCGTGCGTGCGTGCGTGCGTGCGTGCGTGCGTGCGTGCGTGCGTGCGTGCGTGCGTGTGTGCGTCTCAGATGGGTTTTTTTATTGTACGGAAGGACAAAAACAGAAACAAACACAAATTCCCTTCATGGCTGTATCTAGCCCTGACAAAGGCCTTTCAGAACGAGAGAAAAGTTGGCCCTGGGGGGTTTAAAAAAACGTCATGTGAACCAGTGTGACCTGCGGAGAGAGCGCTATTCAACGTCTACATAAACCACAGAGCAATCAAACCAGCCAGCTACAAATAATAGAAACCGCAGCTGCCTCTGAATGGCAAGTGAGCTGAGCTCCTTGAGTCCTTCTCCCTTTTTAAATAAGAAAATAGAAAATGGTGGAAGCCACTGGAAGGACAGAATGCTCAAAATCAAAAGTGATGAATTATGGTCACTAAGGTCATGAATGACACACAGCAAGACACACGCCATCCAAAAATAATGAAAAGTACTGCGTGTCCTATTATACAAGTTGTATAATAGGACATTGAGTACTTTTCACTCAGATCAAAATGCTCCCCATTGTATAATACAATGGGGAGCATTTTGATTGGTCAAGAGGCTTTCCAGCTGTGCTCAGATTACCATTAAAAAGGCAGCACACTTCAGTGTTCAGTCGTGTTAAAATGAAATATGTTTCATCACTGTAAATATCACTCTGGTAATTGTAGCATCTCTCTTACCATTTCAATGTTAATAGAGCTGCATATCTGTCTAGTACGATACAATTATTTTGAATGAGGTCAACTTGTTTTGTTGCTAACCATCAGTATCAGAAATCACAATATTACTTGATTATTGCCACTTAAGTGACGCGAACGGTATATTATAGTCAAGGCAATAATAACAGGAAACACTAGAAAAGGATCGCTGCAAGCAGCGATAAGGCCGGACCAAGCAGGAAGGCAATAAGAATAATATGCACAAGAAACATCAGAGTTACCAGAACCATCCATGCAAGGGAATCCTTTCAGGACACAAAAAACCTGTACTGAAAGGCCAGGTGTCCAAATCAGTCTTTGTTTCAAAATCACTGTTGTACAACATCAAATAATCTATCAATTCACGAGTAAAGAACCTGATTTGATCAGGATCACGTTCTTTATACATGTTTCTCACTAAACAAATCAGTTTCTAGCATTGTTACGGCCCTTTAAACTTGGCTCAACCAAGGGCTAACATCTCAAGGTTAGACAGGATACCTGCCCATAGCAAATGACAGGGACAAGGCCTGGAGGCACAGGGGGTGTTGTGGGGACAGCTGGGTCCGCTGTGTGGTGCTCTCACCCGGGGCACTGGTCCTCAACATTATTTAGTATAGTATTTTCATTGAGAGACACAACCTGTCAAAACATTTGGTGACGTTTGCTGAACTACTTAGGCCTGATCACTCTGCTGTGCATTTTCCCAGAGTAGACACACAACCTGACTCTACTCACAAATACAGAGGTCAGAGGTCAAAGACAAGGAGAGTTGCACTGGATGTCAGCTACCACGGTTTCAGCTAAGTTTACAGTTACATATTAAAGTTGTAGGTATGCTTGTAAGGTCACCACATTCACTCCATGTGGTACAAGTAGTCGCTGTTTTAATGGCTGATTAAATGTTACAATGACCTCCAATGCCGACCTCCAAAGCATCACATTAGGTGCTACTGTACTTATAATGTAATGTAGCTACTGTGCACATCGAAACGAACCACAAACAGGTTAATTACTTCTTTTTGACCGACTTCATGCCACAAATGAGGGGTTTTGCATGCATTAGTGTCATCTACTTGACAGGTTTCTCAGAGGATGACCTTCTGCAGATTCAAGGAAGTTGACATCTCCTCGGCAGGATATCGAGGACAGACATCCATCCAACTTCCAAGATGGACAAGATGTTAAGTGCAAGTGCATATGTTAGCGCTGCACAATTAATAATACAAAAAAAAGATGGATGGAAAAAAATGGATTCAGACACCTGTGCGATCTAATTTCTACATTTGAGCAAGAATCGTGCAGCACTAGTTGGCTTGGCTGTCCAATCCATTTGAGTTACTCTCATGTTTTGGCTACAAGAAAGAGACTTTAAGAGAGGTTTAAGTCAAGCACTTTGATGTTGTCTGTTTAACCCATTTTCACCTGAGATCAGATTCTAAAAATGTCCGTTTGAAAATGACAGTTTTCTGAAAAAGCTATGTTTCTATGTCAGTCGTTCTTCGATTTTTCAAAAATAGCAGACCTACAAGCTCGTAGCGCGCCACTCGGTGGCGCGCTATGAACTTGTAGATCTGCTATTTTTCAATAGCTAAAGCATAACATAATGCTAACACCAAAAGGGGTTCCCGCCCCCCAAAATGGGTTAAAGACACGGTAGTTGTCTCCAGGTGCCACCTGTATAAATGTTCAGCAACTACAGACTAAAGACAATAAATATTTTCATGGAAAAAATGAGAATCGTGTGAGAATCATGATCTAAATTCATTGGAGGAAAATCGAGATTCACATTTGAGAAAGAATCGTGCAGCACTAATATAATGTGCATTTATTTCAAACAAGCAAAAATGGACAGGAAGAGAGAGACAAACAACGCACTCGACCACAAGGAGGAGAAGGTTTCTGAAGATGAATTTGGCCGAGCCCATCTCATCACAGCCTGGTTCCACTCTGTGGAAGTAGGTGGATAAGTGGGTCAATATCTTAAAATAGACAGCTTCTAGCTAGCCTCACCCTGGTCCTAATAGCCAGTAGTTAAAAGTTAAACTCTATGTATTGTACTGTGGAGACAGACACTGGAAAGGGTTGAGCTGAGAGAATACGGACGGGCAAGGAACTGAATGAAACAATGCAAAAATGAGGTGAGGTACAATCAGGTGGGTGGAAGAGGAGAGCGAGCACAAGTGGTGTTGTCATGGTGAACGTGGAGGCAGAGAAGTGGAGGGACAGAGGACAGTATAATGAAGGCAGTAGAGGGAGGTGGGTGGGTGAGAGAGAGAGAGAGAGAGAGAGAGAGAGAGAGAGAGAGAGAGAGAGGTAGAAGGAGATGTTTGGACGATGTGACTCGACGCACCCACCACTCTCATCCACCTGAAGTTAACTTGAGTTTGCTACCTCCCCTGGGCCAGCCAGGGTACCTGATGGAGGGGAAAGGAACTGGTTGGAATAACGTGTTCCTTCCACGCGCTACGTCCAACCGGGGAAACCCCCCATGTCAGGTGAAAAGAAGCAACTTGGACTCCTCATGCATAGAAGGAAGCATGAGGTCAGTCCGCTGCCCTCCCCAGGTTGGCAGAGGAAGTGTAGCGCCCAGGATTACATTAGATAATTGACACTGGGTGAAGAAAATGGGTTGCAAAATCACTTGCAAAATTTGCCCAGGGTTTTTCCCCCCATAGCACAAGATTGGTTTACAAGGCGAGGTCAAGAAGATGGACATCAGTTAATATCATCAAGTGTTAAACGGAAACATCGTCAATTTTGAATGAGACGACACAATACCCTATTGTCCACTGTGTATCTCTCCCGCAACACAGTCAGTACTCAGTACTAGTACTTTCATGACTGGCATGGACCATACTTGTATATGTTTAATTATTATTTCAGGTGGTGAAATATGAGGCAACAGATCTATAGCCCACTAAACATTCCCCCCACATCACTCCCTTCATTTCAAAGTGTCGTATCAAGTTTTCAAAAAGTCAAAAGCCTGGAACTAGTGGAATGAGTTTTCCTGGAGGGAGCCGAATGCACATTTCCACTTGAAGGAGTTCTTTCTTATTCTTTTTTTTCTTCCTTTGAAGAGAAAAAAGGAGAAAGAAAGGAAGGTGAGGGAGAGAGAGAGAGAGAGAGAGAGAGAGAGAGAGAGAGAGAGAGAGAGAGAGCACATCGGCTAATTATTTTGGAGAAATTCGTAGCCTGGAGGCTTGGATAATCCTGCGTTTGTTTTCCCTCTGTGCATTCTGAATGTGCACTGATCTCAGCCAGACAGCGTTCATTTTTCATAGCCGCTCGTAATTGCCATGTAGAACCAGTGAAGCTCACCGCAGGATATATATGTGTGTGCTGTGCGTGTGCACGAGTGCGTGCCTGCACGGGTGTGCATCACAGAGAAGCGGGGGGTAATTAACTCAATACAGTCAAAAAGCAAGTGGGAACTTAATGAACCTGCAAACTTACCTCTGTAATGGTGTGTGCGTGTGTGTGTGTGTGTGTGTGTGTGTGTGTGTGTGTGTGCGTCATTCCAAAGCAGTAGGTAAGGTGGCGGTGGATTTCATTCTTGCTATTAAGTTAGTTAAGTAAAGATGCCTTCAAGGAGCTGCTTACAGAGGATTGGCTGATATTTTCTCACACTGCAGGGTAGAAAAAATACTTAAGACCCCCTGTAGTCTCCCAATTTTTGATCAATCCACTGGGGACTCAGAGAGAGAGAGAAGAAAGAAAGAAAGAAAGAAAGAAAGAAAGAAAGAAGAGAGAGAGAGAGAGAGAGAGAGAGAGATTGAAGGAGAGAGAAACAGAGAGATTCAGAGAGCGATTTAATGGAGGCTAGAGAAGAACATGAAAAACAGAGAGAGAGAGAGAGAATGAGAAAGAGAAGTTATGCAGCCTTTAGACATATAGAGATATGTAGCAGCCAGTAATTATGGGTCCAGTAAAGCTTTAGGGGCAGTGGAGTACGTGCTGTTTGCAGCTCGGCCAATTATAAAGGTCCGATTCACTGTCACCCGCGGCGACAGCTCTAAAGGTCACCACGGCAACAAATGAGAGAGGAGAAACGTATTTGTCTCAAGTTATCAGAGCCTGCGAGCGCATCGGGAAGACAAAATATGGAAGGCTAATCTTAAACAATATATAGATGCACGCACGCACACAAACACTGTCTCATTGTCTCAATCATGCATGAATACACGCACATACAAATGGATTCAAACACACACCTAAGTCACTCTGAATTAAGAGCTTTCGCTAAAAGGCATAAATTGTAAATTATAAATTGATTAATTACATTTTAAGCTAAACCTACTATACTGTAGGTGCTACAAGTCAAGTGCAGAACAGCCTGCCAGACACACACACACCAGACACACACACACCAGACACACACACACCAGACACACACAGAGGGAACAGACAGCCCAAGGCAAGATGGAGGCGCGTGCGTGCGAGTGTGTCTGTAGAGATTATGTAGATAGATACTGTATGTGGAGGAAGATAAGCAGACTCCATTTCCATCCGTGCATGTGCACACGCGCACACGCACACACACACACACACACACACACACACACACACACACACACACACACACACACACACACACACACACACACACACACACACACACACACACACACTAGACATGCATTTTCAAATACACACGGCAGTTGTATTTATTATAAACTAATTAGTAGACAAAAATACAAATACTATATTTGGGCCAATGTCATTTTTTGTGCTTTTGAATTAATGTATTTCTCTTCATTCTATTTTCCTATTTTTGCTCTCATTGTTGTCGATGAGCAATAATAATGGCAATGACCAACCGAGATCTAGATTACGGTCTCTATACTTGTCAGCTGACAAAAACAACAACAACCGACAAATATACAGTATATATATTTTTTATAACCTTAAAATATGTTTATACATACAGTAATACAGTGGTTTTCAACCCTTTTAATATCAAGGTCCATTTTTTATTCGGCATTTGAACCATGGACCACCATTTGAAGAGATTTAGCATCTCAGACCCAAAACTTACTTTTCGTACGATTTTGTCCACAATTCCACGCTGTATTGTATGTGCTACCATAGGAGAGGTGGCAAACATTGATCAAAATAACAATTCTACATTCAAATTCTTCTACATTCACTAATTATGTAGAAGAATAGACAAAACAGCATTACTGCATCAAATCTAAATGTTATGCCTCAACTCCTACATTCCAAGTGCTTGTCAGGGTGGGCGGTAGGTACCGGTAACCAGTTAAAATGTGATTATTTTGGGGGTCACAGCCTGAAAAAGTTGAGAACCATTGCCATAGAGGACAGACAGACAGACAGACAGACAGACAGACAGACAGACAGACAGACAGACGGAGAGTGTGATGAGATGTGGAATAAGCAGCATGAATATGAGGGGCTACTGGGCCTGTGATGGACAGAATATATGAATCTAGCGTAGAGTTTAATAACACTCACACCCAGTGGGCCAGACGAGAGGCAGGTGACCGAGAAGGGGAAGAGAGAGAGAGAGAGAGATGAATTGGAGTGCAGTCAGTGGTGCAGTGCCCTGTCCGGCCCTCTTTATTTAAACCCATTAGTTCAACCAAATATTTACATGGGCAAGAAGAACAACACTGTCCTGAGACTGAAACCTTGCGTCAGTGAAAATGCTACACTGTTTACTTTCGACTCAAACTGACCCCGTCCAAATCTTCCATATCGGCTCATTAGCCAGCGTGGCCACTTACTCAGCCTGCCTGGCACGGAGAGACGCAGAGCACCGGGGAAGGACTATCGAGCCGCGAGCTGTTCACTGCTCTCACCCATCGACTGGCTCTTTGCTGTTCACTGCTCTCACCCATCGACTGGCTCTCTGCTGCCCGCTCCAAGTTGAGCTGTTCACTGCTCTCACCCATCGACTGGCTCTCTGCTGTTCACTGCTCTCACCCATCGACTGGCTCTCTGCTGTTCACTGCTCTCACCCATCGACTGGCTCTCTGCTGTTCACTGCTCTCACCCATCGACTGGCTCTCTGCTGCCCGCTCCAAGTTCAGACAAGGACACTGCAGTCATGTGGACTGTACAGCCACTCCCTCTCATCCATCCTTCTCTCTCTCTCTCTCTCTCTAATCTGTGCTGTACTTCAATAGGACATTTGCCTGCTAAACCAGTATCTAACCCTACATGACTTCTACCAAGGGACCAAATGACTTTTTACTGATCCGAGTCTGTCCTTCTAAACTTAAGAGAAAGGGGAAGAGGAGAAGAACAGGGGATGACAAGAACATCTAAATATGCAGTATATAAAAGAGGGGGGAGGGAGGGAAAGGAAGTGGTTGTGCGTGTTAATGAGTCTATGATAGCGTCTGGTATCCTGAGGGGCTAAGAAATGTATAGGGAATGAGTGGTGTGGCTCATGTAGAGATAATTGCATACGCATAGGTAGGTACGCACACACACACACACACACACACACACACACACACACACACACACACACACACACACACACACACACACACACACACACACACACACACACACACACACACACACACACACACACACACACACACACACACACACACACACACACACACACCATGAAGGACACAGTGAGGAGACTAAACCACTTGTACTTACGTTAACTGTACTGGGTCATGTGTGCATACTGAACTGGTAACAACACAGTGTACTGTACGTATGTATGATATTATGGCTTAGAAAGACATTAATGTGAAGAAACATTGCTGATTATCACTGCAGAGAATGGATTTAAGTTGGAAAAGAGAAAGTCAAATATAATGCTATCACCATTCACCACTGAAAAAAGATTACAAGAGTCCAGTCTAGACTCGAAAATAGCCGTGCTATTCTCCACCTTCAACTACTTCCTCAAACCCACTGTTCCATAAACATGTCTTAGCCTTTTCCATAACAAAACACAATCCACAACAGTTTGCCACCACCTCCTCCTCCATTTCTGGACCTAAATACTCACACAGGGTATTACTTCCCTGACACCCAGGACTACTTCATTAATCAATCTGACCCATCATCTGTGGTTGCCGGTAGGTATATACTATATAGTTCTCAACCTGTCCCCGAAATAATTAAGTCAAATGAGTTGTTTCACGTAATCGGGCATACGATTACGATGTCAACATTTCGTGGAAAAATACACAAAAAACTGCATAGCTTTGCGACACGATCTCCTCACATCAGAACAAATCGGATGTTTCCTTTTAATAAAGTTTTAATTTGTTCCGTTTATGTCTTTGAGTATCCAGAAAAGGGCTCAATAGGTCAAGTCTGATGTATTATTGTACCTTCAAGTGTTTACGGTAGAGTAATCCAACACTGAAAACCATTGCAAAGCTTTCCGCGATGCATTGCGTTGTCTACTCTGCAGCTCAACTTACAGTAGATGTTAGATCTCAGTAAACATATCACAGGTGCGAGAAGCACCGGAACCTTCAGCTTGAGCATCCGTTCCCACCGACCTTTATCCAGCGTGTTTCATTACCACATTGCACACAGGACCCGCATGGGAAACAGCATGATAATCCCTTACCGTCATCAATATCTCGCATGTGTGTGGTGTGTGTGTGTGTGTGTGTGGGGGGGGGGGGATGATTGAACATGCAATGACCTGAGTTGAGCTTAACCCATTTTGCTTGTAGGTCTGCTATTTTTGAAAAATCGTAAAAATGCGGCACAGATCTTTGAATATATATTCTTTCAGAGCGAACGTTTTTTTTTTTTTCATTTCGACGTCAGGTCTAAATGGGTTAAAATCAGTTTGTTTCTGCCATGCACAGTATGACTGTTCATTTCACTGTGAGAGATTCAATGTAACTAATGTGTACAATAGACCATGTCAAAATGTCACATATACTCAGAGTAAAATGGAAACTGATTTTACTGTGGTGGAAGAGACATTTGTTTTACCTGCACTACATTTTCGTCCTGTTTGCTATTCACTAGATATCTCATAATAGTGGCTCTACCACTAAGCTAGCAGGACAATTGAGCTGGCTGTACTGAAGGTCACAAATTCCAGCACACACACACGCACACACATTCAAAAGATGGTTGGCCGATAACATGTCCTAATTTTTAAATTCATGACTTTTGTATACTGACATTTTAGTGCAGAATAGATAAATAAAATGAAAAAAAAATCCAGTTTTTATTGGTCAGTTTTTATGAAATTTGTTTTGTTTGTGTTTTTGTATTATGTTGTTCTTGTCTCCTGCCCCCCTTTCCCAAAAGGAAGGGGGGCGCGTTCTAGCGCGCACGCATGTGCACCGTTCCGTACCTGCGCGTGCACGTCACAATTCTTTGGGTACCACGGTGTGGTACTGCGTTCTACGAGCATGACACCAGTGCACACACACCTGTGCTGATGTGCTCTACGCTCAGGCCTTTCAGCTGTGGCTGTAGGTAGCTAGCGATGTACTGCAGCTATCTCGAGTATATAGCTAAAATGTGTGCGTGGCTGTGTGCGTGATGCAGGTACTGTAAGTGCTCTCTCAGCAGGAGACTGGAGCAGTCATGGTACACTGTGTCTCCTTTGGCTGTGACTCATGAACATGACAGAGGGAAGCGACAGCCCGAGGCAAGATGGAGGCGCGTGCGTGCGAGTGAGTCTGTAAAGAGAGATGATGTAGATAGATACAGTACAGTATGTGGAGGAAGATAAGCTGACTCCCTTGCCATATATGCACACACACACACACAGTTCCATCTCCTATGTTAGAGAACAACCAGATCGCAGCCCCACGTCTCCTACACCTGTGGTTTGGTTCTTGACTCCCATGCTTAATTTATGCTAATAACAATGTTACGCACTGGAAAATATTCTCAACGCGCGACACCGTCGTACGACAAAGCATAAATCGGAAACAACGTATTCTCACTGCTGTTGCTGCATCTGGGGATCAAAAAAGGTTATCTTATCCTATCTTAACCTTGAGCATGAGTCATCGCTACTCGCCTGGGTAGAAAGCTAATGCAGCGGTTCTACAGTTTGTCAGATGAACAACCTCAACCCACCGCATACAGTGCAGCACGTCTACCGCTCAACAGCCCAGAACAAGCTCTGACTTTGACATCCGCAACAATGTGCACATGTGGCACGGGCAATTAAACGCAGTGCGTTGTTTTAGACAGGTTCTATTTTGTAATCACCTTTAAACTGTCCTGCCTGTCAACAGGAGTGAAGTCACGTGCACTTCCCTCCCTCCAAAGTCCAACGCATGACGTCATAATGCATTTGTGCTGCTTTCACAGAGATGTCAGTGCAGGACTGGTTCACTGCAGCCGTACAGTAGAAAAATACCATAAAAACACTGTTCCAGACATATTAGAAATGCTGCTGTCCACAAATTGGCCTACATTTGTTCTGTCTGCCGACACAAGAAAGGTGGTCTTTTCACACATCCCAAAAAAGAGATTTTTTTTTTTAGGGATCTATTTCAATGATCTATTTTCCAATCGATGCATCCATGGCCTGGAGTACAAAAGAAAAGTGAAATGGGGCTGGACCCAGGGACATCCTACAAAAGGCAGTTGGACAGTGATTGCATTGGTGCGGTGTTGGCACATTATGATCAAATTCATCGTGACCTTGAGAGCACGTGGCTGACACACCACGCCATTGTCTGTCTGCGCAACTCTCAAACACTACCATCATTCATGACCATGTCAATAATCCAGCACAGAGACCCTAATGAACCACTTAAACTCTATTATACTTCATTGCCCGGGGTCACCCAGGAGTTTATCCTTGGCCCAGGTTGTTTTTTTCCCTCTACAAGAGGTCAGGCCTCACATCTAGAGTTCAGACACCTAGTCGCACTGCTGATCTGACCAATATGTCTGTCAGAGTGCGCATTGCACCGTCTGTCTGTATCCCTTTTATGTCTATATATGGAGAATGATGCCTGTATTTGTCAATGCATCATCCCTTTAATGCTCATATATGGAGATGGCTGACCAGGGCGAGACAGTATAGAGACCAGGATTACTGCACGTTTGTTTTTTTTCTTCTTTTTTTAGGGTACCTGTACCCTTTCGTCAACCCCAATAGGGTATCGGCGCTGATGACGTGGAGGAGAGAACACGTCCCCAGTGCCCACAGCGTCCCCTGTGGGAATCAAACCCGGGTCATGTGAGTGACAGCACCACCGTGCCCCAGTGTTTGCCAGGTTCTGACAAATGTTTGCCTACTATGACATGCACAGATAGGGATAATACGTAATAAGTTGGTCGGGAGTGGCTTATTGTCAGTATCGTCCGGTAACACGCGGGAGTCTATCCCCGTTCCGATGCGCTAGACCACTGGGAGATGGATTGCTGAGGTGGAGCGCCACACCTAGCATCAGCTCTCAGTACTTTCTGCACGACTTGCTGCACCAAAGCACCAAAACTCATACACCGAGTTGGCAGTGCCCGAGATCGTACCCATGAACTCGAGGTCCAAAGGCAAGAGCTGCACCCACTGAGCTTTCATGTGGTTAAAGATCAAATAAAAAATGGGCTGGACCACGTCACATCTGCCCACATCACATGCCATCTGGCATCTTCATTTACAGTCTTCGTCACCATCAGTCGCAGTGGCAAAAGTGACAAATGAGCACAGCAATTATTCAGTGTGTTCTCATGTATTTTTAAGTTTCAGCCAGGTCATCCTGTTCCCCTGCTTATCCTGCTCTCACTCTCTCTCACACACACACACACACACACACGTGCACACCCACACTCACAGAATACTGTGTGTGCCCATGCTGATACAGCATGTTCTGTAAATAAAGTACATACAATAAGTACTTCTATGGCGTATGTGCAGTAGAGTATACCGACAGTATGCTCTAGCCTCCCTATGCATTGTCCTTAATGAGCCTACGAGTGAGTACGTACGTGTCAAATGCATAAGACTAGTATGTCAATCTCCTTTTTCCAAACCGGAACGAACACGCACGCACACACACACAATTAACATTCTTTAAATTTCTCTGTTTTGGTGCCACTGGTGAGGCCCATTTCCAACACACGCTGATGGAAAGTAGTAAACATGACTACTTTGATGCTCATCTTTGAAACATGACAGGGCAGTTCTTCCGTGTCAAACGATGGCGCACTGCCTGCCTGCAACAAAGCTACACTGCTTTCATGTCCAGCTAAATAATCAGCTTCCAGTTTTCAAAACAAATGCAAATGCTATGCTAATTAGGACCTGCGTCGTTAACGCAACGGTTCCCAGTGCCCACTCCAAACTACTGGTGAGTACAAAGAGCGAATACTGAAAGATATTTGGACACGAGCAGCGGACTGAGCACTCAATGGAGAATATTTCCTTTTTTCCACAAATTGTGTGTGTGAGTGTAGTCCAGGTGCAAGGCAATCACACACACTCACAGAAACACCACCTGCCTCTTACAGGGGTTACCAGGTGAATCTCAAATAATGGCTACTGCAAGCAACTCTTCTTTTCATGC
>NC_136812.1:24684962-24769962 GCF_951216825.1 Electrona antarctica
ATTTTACTTCAGTTGAATAAAACATAATAAAAAATAAAACATTAACAATAATCAAATCATGTTTTTATTCAAATACCTAGTATTCACCCAATATCGATATTATGGTCCTATACGTTAGAGTTCCAAAGAAAGCAAACATAATTTTCTAATCACATTGCACTTTCAGTCGCTTCCACTCACCTGCATGGTTGGTTGATATTTGCCACACAACTGGCACACCAGGTCTACCCCAGCAGGGGGAGTCACAAACTAGGTTTCTAAATCATAAAAGCATTTATAAAAAGCCTTCCAAATGCACCTCAGTTTTTAGTTGAAAGATAGAATGGAAGCTATGTACTGTACATTCATTCGATGATAAAACAAAACAAAAAGATAGCTCTGGCCCAAAATTAAGTAACATGTTAGTCCAAACCATCACGTCTTCAGTTTCACTTTTAGATAATTACTTCTCCTGATCAGATCATTGACCAGTGCATGTCATCTGTGACACCATTGTGTATACTGAAGATAACACAGAAGATAATACAGATGTATACAGGTAAGGGTAATGTGTTTCTATTATGTCTCGGATGGTAAAAGATAAGATAACCCATACATACCAGACTTTAACAAACTGTTACACCTTGGAAAAACTACAACTATTTTGGCAGCATTCTTAACAGACTGACGCGTGGGGAAAAAATCCCATCCAAAGTGATGAAGAAAGTCAATCAAAGAACAAGATTTTTGGTCAGAATTTCCTCTTTCGTCAACAAAAGTGCTCTCAAGACTCTTGCTGGAGCCCGGCTCATTCAATGCCAGTTTTACTTTGCTTGCAATTCTTGGTTCTCCAACATGATGTCATTAAAAACTAAGCTTTAGAGTCAGACTACTTCTCTGCCTAAAGGCAAGCTCACAACCAACCTAATTCCAACACAGGGTCGATGATAGGGTTGAGCAATAAACAGATAAAAATGTGAATAGTAATTTAAGATAGTCAAAGGGGCAGTACCCTTTGACTATGTGACAAAAATCTGGTATTACAGATATAGAACAAACATGGTTGATGATTTTAATAAATGGGACCACAATAGAAACAAGTCTTTTCTTCAATCCTGAGGCCAGCATTAATTCTAGTAGCTATAGGGTTGGAAAAAGAAAAATCTGCCATGTCGCACACAAACACTTCCCTCCACTGTTACATTCTTCTTCTTGCATAGTAGGCTACACTTCCTCTATTGTGCTGTTTGAACAACAATGCTGGGGTCATATCATAACAAACAGAACTGGTTACAAAACATATGAAATACCAGGAAGGCTTCACAGAATTCCCTAATGTTGACAGAAACGTCAGCGAGCTAATGTTGGCAAATAAAACCAAACCAGTGATGTAGCAACACCAGTACCTATGCAGTCAGTCTCTAAGTTTAGAAAGTGGGCTGAAAAACAACACAGCTTAATAAGCATTCTTTCTGTATGAATACAGTTTAGAAATAGAGCACACATTTAATGAATCTTCATCTGGGTACAATTCCCTCCTGGTCCAGAAGGAGTCAGAGTTGTGCACAGAACAGAAAGATAACAGAACACAGATGCACACAGCTGAGTTGTTGCTATGTGTAGACCATTTTTATATGTAGGTCAGCACTATACTGCTCTGTGTGTGCGCACACGCACACACCACACACACACACAAGCTCCATTTCTCAAATGCTGGTGCGCTTGGTGCTGTGAAAGAGCTCTCAGTGGATGCTGTGGTGTGCGTGCGTGCGTGCATGTGCACATGCGCTGTAAAAGCCTGAGTCATCCATCGACTGCTGCGTCAGGCTGGCACAGCCTGCAGAGTGTGTAAAGACAGAACCCATATGGTACCAGGCGGATAGTCCAGTACTGTAGAGCAGCTGTTCTGGTGATACCATGCAGAACCACATGAACTGTACACACAGGAGGAACAGCGGATAGAAGTGTGGATCCGACAATTACAGCTTAGGCATTTAGCAGGTGCTTTTATACAGAGTGACTTACAAGTGGCAAAATCAAAGTAAGCAGAGAAAGCATGAGTAGTAGTCAACAAACAACAAGGTAAGTAAGTAGTCACAGAAGTTAAGTGCAAAGGGAACTTGCATGCAATCTTTACTTAAGAGTGAACAGATGTAACGAAATGGACCCTTAAGGCCCTGACAGACTGAAAGCGTCAACCATTGCACAGCAGAATTAACCAGTGAACTGAACCTCTCTCCTTTTACAATGGAAGGAGAGGAGTCTGCGTTACGTTAGGAACTATCATCTCGTCTCTGAAGCCTGACTAGTTGTGAGTAAGGGTGGATAGGCTGCACGGTACTCCTGATGCAAAATAAACAGACTCTGTAATCTGTATCCTATTAATATGTGAGCTTTTCTTTTTTAAAGGCACTTGTAGTGTTCTTTTCTCTTTCTCTCTCTGTTCCGCAAGCACTCTGAACACCGGCAAAGTGCTCTCGAACTTGAAGCTATTGTAACAGGGTAGTCACTGGGTTTTGGCGGTCTGTGCTGAGCGTCAACAGCAAGTAAAACCATGCTCTGAAAGACGTCTGGTTTTGACGCCTTCACTTTCCGCCTCCAATGTGGTGTATATGTGGTTACAAATTAAAGTTAAAGGGAATCAAATTTCAATCTAACCCTAAACCCCAGGCCAGGTTTTCATTTAACACTGATTATTTCACTGTGTAGGCCAGGGTATGGTGTTCCTGTGGTACTGACCAGTGCGGTGAGTGAGGGGGCGGATTGCCCCAGGCTCTGGTTCCTCATGCGGACCAAGTTGTTGACGTCACATCCTGTAGCTCCTATGGACATGGGCCCTCCGACGGCACCCTGCCAGGCCAGCTGGCTCACCCCACCGTGCAGGCTGCTGGAGAGAGGCAGCAGCTGCTTACCTGCGGAGGGAACAGAGTTAATGGCCTCTATAGGTTGAGGGTGTTAAACTGTAATGGTTTTATTGAGAGTGAAGCTGATGGTTAAGGATGGGAATGAATGTGCTTTTATTGGCATCAATGGAATTATCGATACTACGTATTGGTCCCCGACCCCTTCTGTTACTTATTGATCCTGATCTGTGTGTCTGAACCTAGTGGAGAAAGACCTGTGCTCCTTGGAGCACAGGTCTCCACCAGGCCAGGTGGCCTCCCCAGGGCGTGCCAACTTTGGGCCTGCCACTTAGAATGGTTAAAAAAAAATGTACTTCTCGATACATAAACATAAATTACATAAATTAGCTGTGTGTCGTGCGTGCGTGCGTGCGTGCGTGCGTGCGTGCGTGCGTGCGTGCGTGCGTGCGTGCGTGCGTGCGTGCGTGCGTGCGTGCGTGCGTGCGTGCGTGCGTGCATGCGTACGTGCGTGCGTGTTACCCGTCATGGCCATGCTACTGCGCCGTGCACGGTTCTCATCCTGGCTCAGCTGGCGATGGAGCTTGGTCTTGGAGGCGTCTTTTGCCGCCGGTGACAGGTCAGGGTTACTCAGCTTCCTGAACGGGAGGGGAGGGGGCGATGCAAACTCCTTCTGTAGGAAGGGGGGGGGGGAAGAAAAAGCATTCATTAAATATTCTCTTCTATCATAGCAATTAACAATCAGTGGGCCACACACGAACACACAAATATTCCCATTCACAAGTGCACACAGACAGTGTGTGCACTTCCCAACTGTAACTCACACACCCACAAACAGCTTTAAAGAGGAAAACACCTGTTTTTGTCAGCAAGCAGGGGAATGCAACACCAGCCACCTGGCCTCACATCCTCATTAAAAGCACATCAGTGCTGCTGGCCCATGGTACTAACTGACCCTCAGACATCCTGTGTGTTGACATATCACAGAACTGACCGCACAACGACTTGTTTTGGAGATTTCCAATCCTGCATGACAGGAACATTGCTCAACGTTTCCCTACTCCAGAGGTTTGCTTGAACTCAACGGTGAAGAAGTCACAGAGTACAGTCAGCGCGCGCACACACACACACACACAGAAAATGGTGGTCTAAAGTTCGGAAACATCTGCCGTTCCCGTGGAAACAAAGCCCATGCGTGAAGTCACATCCTCTCCCTCACCGACAGGCGGGTCCTCGACGGAGCAGAAAGGAACATCTGGAGAAGCCACGTAAAACACACACACACCGCAACCTCAACAGAACTCCCAGATGACTGCTCATATGAAAGGGCTTTAGTGAAAGCTTCCGTTGCACTCGGCCAGAGGAAACCTTGAGCGAACTCACTCATTCAGTCACTCTCTCACTCACACACACACTCACACACCTAATTTACACCTTGCCTCCATTAACTCAAGCTTGGCTCAGTGAGCTCAGTGAGCCATGTCATTAACAAAAAAACTGCTGCTTCACGTAGCGTGGTGCGATGCACACACACATGTTGGATGTAACAGAGTAATACTAGTCATTCAACTGTAATCACAGCCTGAGGCTTACACTGCTTTGGTGCAATTCACACACTTCTCTCTATAGTGATACTGTGGGAGCCGTTTTCAGACTGGGCCTTAAGCTAACAAGAAACAAGTATGTGTGTGAATGGATATGGGATGAGCAGTTGAGTGCAACTTCGTCTTCCACAGACAAGCACACATCATTAGCTCTGCAGTGACTCAGTGTGCTCTTGTTCGTTACCCCCGGCTAAATGAAGCTTCACAGTCACAGACCACGCTTTCTGAACGGTGAGATACTAATACGCCGTCATCTGCTGCTGACGCAGTTCCTTTCTTCACCGCCAGGTGGCAGTGATGGGATTTGTGTTGTTAGTGCCTGGGAGAGAGGATACCAGACAATAAAAGTAATCACACATCAACACTGTCTTGTAATAATCTGTAGTGATGAAATGAGGTATGTAAACGACATTGCTGTGTGTGTGTGTGTGTGTGTGTGTGTGTGTGTGTGTGTGTGTGTGGTGACTGTGTGTGTGTGTGTGTGTGTGTGTGTGTGTGTGTGTGTGTGTGTGTGTGTGTGTGTGTGTGTGTGTGTGTGTGTGTGTGCGCGCTCGTGCGTGCGTGCGTGCGTGTGTGTGGTCCGACTCTGCACACGGTGCTAGAATGTGTGATGGATCACAGCTGTCGGCGCAATACACACTCGCAGCAAACAAAACGGCTACACCAACTTGACCGCTGACAACCCAAAATACAAATGCATGAAAGTGAGTCTGGAAAATGAACATGCAAAGTCAACTATCTACCATCCTCTCTGTCTCTATCTGTGGGAGCAGTGAGGACTGAAGAGCCTTGTGTCTACTCTACAGTTCAGATCAATACCCTAATCCACATAAAGACCACAGAGACTTTAATCCTACTGCTCACTGAATGATGCCATGCTTCACATGCAAGCGCACACACACACACACAGCTGTGACCTTGACCCGTTTCCAGTGTTGATGAAACTGTACACACAGACTACCCACAGACTCAACATATGCATGGATTCACACACAGAAAGAACAAACATATTCCATTTCCAAATGACTGCAGTGGAAGTCTGCAGAATAAAGCATGGACCCACCCAAGTGAGAGCAGAACACACACAAGTCGCGAGCGCACGCACACACACACACACACACACACACACACACACACACACACACACACACACACACACACACACACACACACACACACACACACACACACACACACACACACACACACACACACACACACACACACACACACACACACACACACACACACACACACACACACACACACACACACACACACACACACACACACACACACACACACACACACACACACACACACACACACACACACACACACACACACACACCACCCCCCACAATCTGAATCTACAAGCTAGCTCACAATGATCTACAGTACAAGGCTTGCAGATCTGACGTTTTGGGAGATTTAGAAATTCTTGACAATTGTGTCGATCTGTCATTATTGAAGATTTAGAAATTGTTGACAATTTCAGGAATTATTTGGGATTACTTTCTTCTACAAAAATGTTGCCTATAATGATGACATTCGCAAAATAAGGAAACCAACTAAGTGATTCATCTATCAGGTTTGGTCACATAACAAGATATCATGGCATGAGAATAATGTGCCCCACTGAGCATCAGATAGTCATGATAAAAGGCCTAGTACTGTATAAACATTGTAGGATTAAAACTAACAACAGTTCTGGTTTAACAGCTCTGATGCTATGCTTCAAAAATCCAAAGTTAGTTTTGGCTTTGGCGCCACAAACTAAATCAAATGTCACGTCGGTTTAACCGCAGACCAAAGAAGAAGAAAAGCAGCCTTTTCTCCACATAGCCCAGAGATGCACGGATCCGGTGTCCCCGTAGCCTTTGTCTGCGTGTCCTCTAAAACCATGCAACAAACCCCGCCAGGGAAGGAAGTGAAAACCAGGGTTTCATAATGGCTTCTCCTTCCTATGCTCTCCCTCGTGTTTCTCCCCCCCACCCCACCCCATCCTTTCATTTCCCCCCGGAGCCCTGTCTTCTGCAGCTTTACATTTTGGGCTAACATTCATCATGTGTTGACGTCCTGTGGAGAGGAACCCCCCCCCCCCTCCCAAACACACACACACCACCTCCCGCGCTCCACACAATCCACCGTGAGACGCACATCTACAATCTATCACATCTGTCATCGCATAGGGAGGATCTGATTCTGTACCACACGAGCAGAGCTGCTTTAGCCTCGGGACGTCAAAATATACATACATACATATGCAGAAATGTACAGTACATGAAAGCAAGCCTGCGTTCACTCAGTAAAAGCATATGAGCACACATGACTTGAACATAATAGACAATAAGGACTTTTGCGTGATGTTCAATATTCCACCTCATCATACAAACCAATTACATTGTGGCCTTTGTCTGTCATATAGGCAGACAGCAAAGCCTGATCCTAATATTCTGCTTGTCAGCAAAGCCACGCACGCACGCACAGTCTCGCGCGCGCGCACACACGCGCACACGCGCACACACACACACACACACACACACACACACACACACACACACACACACAATGAACTTCATGATTTTAACTGCAGCACAACAAAGCCTGCACAGCAAAAAGAACAGAAGAAAAAGGCCTTAATCAATCTCCTTACATAAAGTATACTGTGCTGCTGGCAGCAATGATGTACAGACGATCCAAGATGTGATTTAAAAACCCTCTTGGCCTCCAAATGTGTTGACCGCTGAGAGACTGAGCCGACTGCAAAAGAGGTAATAAGAATATTGTCTTGGCTTGGTTTTGCCCTTCTATTATGCAGTGCAGTTGCGGCTAATTAAAAGTGCACATGGCGGTGGGATGGGGAGCCAAGGCATTATGTGGCAGAATTCAGCATTTAGTACAATTGCTTGATGCTGTGTTGTTGATATCATTCGTTTTAATGAAAAATATAAATAAAATTTACTTACTATTAGAGAAAGTAAAAGATGAGTGTTCTTTTTTTTTTTTTGCTGCTTTCTTTCGTTTTAGGGATTTTAGCTGTTTTTGACAGGGGGGCGGGGGCATTCGAGCATGGGGCTAAATATGTATTTTTCTTACAAACGTTTTAGCGATTTCTTTTTTTATTATTTACAATAGTCCTACTAGACCCCAAGAAATTACATCTGTCCACAAAAGATCACGGGATCTACTGAATGTGTCAAACTGACATATTGAGCCTACCTTCATATTCAGTAGATCCTGTGAACTTGTGGCCAGATGTAATTTCTTGGGGTCTAGTAAGATTATAGTAAATGATAAAAAATGGACATACATACATATTTAGCGCCATGCTCGAATGCCCCCGCCCCCCTGTCAAAAACAGCTAAAATCCCTAAAACGAAGGAAAAAAAAGAAAATGACAAAAAAACTGAACACTCATCTTTTACTTTCTCTAATAACAACCTAAAACATGAACCTTGGTTGGAAAAAACTAAAGTTGTCCTTTAACTCTCATGCACTGGCTGCAGTGGTTGGGGTGACCAACATGACCAACCTGTTACACAACGTAGGTGAATTAGACTCTGAAAAATAGGCAAATGTAAGACAGAGAACAGTGTTTAGCTGAAGCGTAGTGCTCATTTCCCAACAAAATTGGCTATATAATTGTGGCTGCCTTCTACCAAATTATGTTTTTATTGAGCAGCTTTAGGTTTCGCAGTGCAAAAAAGGAGTAAACAGCAAGTCCACATAATTGTAAGTAACAGAATTTATTGTTGCAGTATCCAGGAAAGATATTTATTGTTAAGCCTGTTTTCTAATGCTATCCCCAAACCTCTCCACAGCATTGTGCGAATGTTTCACATTTCTTACATGTAAAATTGTGCAGGCCAGTTTCCTTTCCTCATTATTCATGTTTATTCTGAATTTAACTCAAGATCAGTGGAAGATCAGTAAAGTCAGTTCAGGTCAAGCTACATTTTGCCAAGTGTGGGTTGTTGCCCAAGCCTGCTGCTGCTGTATTATAGACTGTCTTGGCTGCTGTATAGACTCCTTGTGCACAGCTGCTAGACTCCCAGTACAGTCTGTACCTTTAGTTTCATTAATATGTCTCATCCCCTCCTGCTGCTACTACATCCATCTCCTTCTCTCTCACTCTACATCCTCTTTTCTATTTTTCATCACACCAAGTCTCCATGTTGCTCCTGTTAGCCACCCCCATCAGTCCCTCCTAATCCCGCTACAGTATGTCTCTCATCCATCCTCCCATTTCTAAATGGTGCATTTATAAATGGTAAATGGTGCATTTTTGTATAGCGCCTTTATCCAAGGCGCTTTACATAGATTGTGCATTACATTCACCCATTCACACACCGATTGTGGCGGAAGCCATGCAAGGTACCAACCAGCACATCGGGAGCAATTTGGGGTTCAGTGTCTTGCCCAAGGACACTTCGACATGTAGACAAGAGGAGCCGGGATTCGAACCGCCGACCCATGGATCATTGGACGACCTGCTCTACCTCCTGAGCCACAGTCGCCCATTTCTCTTAGCTGTAGCTGCAAATTACGTCTTTTTGCGAGTCTTTTTTTACCAGCTGCTATGCAATAGCAAGCTGAGTCTATCATCGATGTGCAAGCTAGTCCTCTAGTCCAGCTGGTTTTCTCATTGGCTGACATCGCTGTGCTAGTCCAGTTGGCTTTCTCATTGGCTAAACCGTATGTATGTGCGCACTGCGCACCACAAATATGTCCGGGCGGAAACGAACGACTCAGAACACAATAGTTCCGCCTAAGAGAACTTTGGTTCCTACCAAAACTACTACACTCTCTTGTCCTTCTATCCTATAATCCTCCTATCTTTTTATTGTACCCCCCCACCACCACCACCACAACACACACAGTCTATCCTAACATCACTCCAATATTCCCCAGACTCCAACACCCCCCAAAAATACCTACTCTATCTTCCACCTCGTCCTCCATTCCACCACCACCCCGCTCCTCCCTTCCCATCACATCTGGCCTATGTTTTATTCATTCCATTTCACTTACGTATGTACTACTGTGAGGTGCAGGTGGTCCCTTCACTTCAGAAAGTAGCTGATAGAACATGTAAGAAACTTCACAGCTCCATTCCAACAGAACTGAGACGATCAGACTTTCCTCATTAAAGACATTATGTAGGAACTGGGTAGGCGTGCATGCATGCATGCGTGCGTAAACAGACACAATACAGTCATAAAGATCATGGTAGCTCAACCCAGTCTTAGCACACATGCACATTATAAACATTCACCCACATACGGCTCCTATAACTGTACTTTGGAATCCTTTGCACTTACAGTAGGTAAACCATTCAATCTGTGCCCATAAAACACACTTGACTTTTTAATCCTAGCCTGTCACATCCTAACAGAACCAGTGAGACGGCTTCAGTGAGCTGATCATTGCAGGTGTGTGCAGAGAGAAGTCTGACTGTTTCACGACACGCTGGGGTGATAAGTGAAGACAAAGGAACGCACTGATAAAGTACTAGGAGGGTGAGGAGTGCTGAAAGTCCAAGTGGGTTTTCACTGGCCCCCTTTGTTACCAGGCTCTGTGTGTGTGTGTGTGTGTGTGTGTGTGTGTGTGTGTGTGTGTGTGTGTGTGTGTGCGCGTGTGTATTATATGCAGTTCCCTCATGACATAATTGCATGCTTGTCTGTGCAGGATTACATTGCATCAGATCATACATGTTTCCTGTCTGTCAGTATGGGTCGGTATGTATAGTGTTGCTGGCTTATACGACGCAATGTCATATGTGTGTGTGTGCGTGCGTGCATAGATATGTGGTTGTTAACCAAAACAGTTAAGAGAAATTGCTGATGTGTTCCAGCTGTATGAGAGAACTATAGAAAGGTGCTCTAAGCAAGGTAGAGAGAGAGAGACAGACAGAGAGACAGACAGACAAGAAAGGAGAAGTATCACAGTAAAGTGCTCTCACAAGGACTTCGGTAAGCTGTGATTTGTTCAAACTTCTCTGCCCTCGATGTAAATGGTTGCCACATAAGTAGCGAGTATCGATTCAATGAGCAGCCAGAGTCTAAGACTATACGCTGTGGGGGGGGGGGGGGGGGGGGGGGGGGGGGGGGGCATTTCAAATGCATGTGAAACCAATGTATATCTTGGCACTGTGCCAACTTTAAAGCCTGCTTGCCTCAACAGAACCCGTTTAATTTACACTCATTGTATGCTGTATGGTAAAGTAATGTTCCTTTGAAGGCGAAGTTTGTAAACACATTTCAACACAAATGTGGGCTCTCAAACTTAAGGGATTCAGGTTCATAAAGTTAAGCAGCACTGATGTAGATAGGTCTGCTCTTTAGGGAGACAAACTCACAGGTACACAAGAAGGGAGGGGGGGACAAAAAAAACAGTGAAGCTATTCATTCGTCACCCCCACTCAGTGTATCAGCTACCTGTGAACACACACACACACACACAACCCAACATGCATTCCACTGCAACGACGCTCGTGTCAAGTGATCGACCGTAGCCAATCGGAAGAAGGAAATTGTAGGATTTCACAGCCGGCCAATTCCCGTTTCAGAGCCGTTTTAAACCCCTTTTTTCTCTAGGCTGCATCTGCGGTGATTGAACAGAACGCAGACGTTCTGGGCTAATTTCTGATGTGATGTGATGTTGCGTTGCGGTTACAATATTAACGCGTTTGAAGAGAAGTAAAGTTTCGGTCCCTCGCGGCACTAATGAGGGAATTGTAGTAGGGCCGCTGTGATTGGCCAGTAGCGTAAGAGCTGTGATTGGCCAGTAGTGCAAGGGCCGCCGAGCTGGGTTGAAAACACAGAGAGGAAGCCAGTGACATTCAAATGTGCCAATGATAAAAGCAACAATATAGTGACATCACAATATCATCCCCTCCCCTAACCCCTCCCCCTTTATCATACAACAACTGCTGTGGGAGCTTCAGTTCAGGTGGATCACCACCCATCACCACCCAACAGGCAAACCAGGCATACTTAATTAACTGGTGGGCGTGTCCACATAAAAACGACATTTTCACAAATACTGTACACTTTTTTGAAAAACCTTCCTCCTTATATAATAATACCTGATGATTATGTTTTAGGGTGGAAAGAAATCACAGCACTCCATCTTTAAATCTTTTTTTTAAGGTATTAGGTAAGTCCTTAACCTGTCACTTTACTGTCATCTGGGGACCCCCCAAAACCATGTGGGGGTCCCAACTCACAGGTTGAGAACCAATGGGTTAGGCCGTAGGGTGTGGTTTCTTCATCACAGCATTTTTCCATCATCCGATTCCTGCTGTATGGATTAAAAGGGCTTTCATCCAGGCTCAGCTTCCCCACACCCAAATGCCACACATCATAATGCTACACACCACAATAATCCACTGCCCTCTAAGTCAGCAGCACACCACCCAGCACACACAAAACAAAAAGTGTGTGTGTGTGTGTGTGTGTGCATGCGTGCGTGCGTGTCAGTTTTGCTTTGCTGTTGTGTTTAGCATTTGACCTCCTAATCCGCCCCATACGGAGAAGCGTTTCCAAGGCATCTAATTAGCCAGATTAACAGGGGATATTTATCAAACCAATTTATCCAGTCTTTGCAGATCGCTACTTGGCTTAAGAAAACACTTCACCCAGAGTTATTGTTGTGCAGAGAAACCACCCAGCAGGCAGCAGGGAGCCTTCATCCTGTGTGTGTGTGTGTGTGTGCAAACTGTGCATGTGCATGTGCATGTGCATGTGCATGTGCATGTGCATGTGCATGTGCATGTGCATGTGCATGTGCATGTGCATGTGCATGTGCATGTGCATGTGCATGTGCATGTGCATGTGCATGTGCGTGCCCTCATTACTGCAGGGCTAGAAAGGGGGATAGAGAGAAATACACAGTAGGAGAACGTTAGATGCTGAACAAAGGACTTGGTTAATTAGGTATACATGTCTAGGCTAATTAAAATGCTTATTTGCCATCTGCACAGATGACAAAATAAGAATACCGGTATATTCCAAATGTGCAAATTGATCTATTTATACTACCTACGGAATGCTTGAGCTTACCGTTACCTACTTTGCCAAAATGCTACATTGTTAACAAGACAGAGATATATTCCTGTATTTGGGAGGGACTTATACATGTTGTCATCCAAATACTGATCCAATTCAAGTATTTAATTTCCCACCAGGGGAAACATAAAAGAATACAACACTTACAAATTCACAAACACAATGGTTCATAACTGAACAAGCACTGTACCAGAGATCAATAAATAAGAATCAGCAAGGTTCAATAGGTTTAGGAATAGGAGAGAAAAGTGTTTCATATACAAAGAAAGTGCAAGCTCTCTCACTAGTTGTGTGCAAATTCAGCAATACAGTATAGCTGCGCAATCAAGTTAGTCAATTTATCCTATGGTTGGCTAGAGTACGGTACACAGTAAAATACTGTAAAATATATGTAAATTTACTACAAAAGTGTACAAATTGAACCAAATCCATCTGGTTCAATTTGAATATTTATGATTTATTATTGAATTCACACTATCTACCGATTTAACTGTGTTACTCCAAACCACTTTTAGGGGGTGGTTGGAACAGCCCTGTATAGCATGAGCCATACTGGACTGATGTCAGCATCTGTCACAAATGCTTACTGCACAGACAAACCAAGAGGGAGTATATACATAATGTTTTTTACCTCAGTGTTATTTATGTGTGTGGGCAAAACCGATTAAAATACCGGTTGAAATAGCCCTTCCAGTTGTAACTTGTATTATACAGCAGATTTGCCGTTTTCCTGTCGCGCCATATTTTGCTCCTAATCTGTCTGCTGCGAGAGGAGAGATAGGGCCAAGCCTTCTCTAGTGGCACAGCTCCTCCAAATCACATGGGGCAGCCTGGGAGGTAAAGTGAACTCTCCAGTGAAATCAAAAGTCCAAATTGAGTCTAAAATCAATCAATATCAAAACGGGGCCTGATTGTCTTTTTGAGAGCCATTTAAGCAGGCCAACAGCATCCTATTGGATAATGAATTTGACAATCCACCAGCTAGAGTGGCCGCAGGGAGAGGAACTTTGGCACCGTGCTGACAGTAAGCCCAGACAGCGAGGCAAGGCAGAGATAAGAGAGACTCTGAGTTCTCTCTCTCTGTGTGTGTGTGTGTGTGTGTGTGTGTGGTGCTAGTCAGCAGCAGCACCAAAAGAGGAGACCCTGAGGGTATGTCTGCCCCCCCCCCCTCCTAACACACAATGTGATGTGGGTGGGTGAGCAATAGAGGAAAGCAGGGCAGGGGTGAATCAAACATAGGGAGACACCAAGGGAATACTGAAAGACAGCATAGAGATGGTGGTCACAATAGTTGACCAATCGATGAAAACGTGTTATGTAACCTTCTAAACGAGCCACAATTGCACATGCTCACGACAAAAGGTGTGTGGGGGTATATTGTCAGTTGTCACATTCAAAAACGGATTGTATGTTGGTGTTAATTCTAACTCTTAACTGAATGGCGTCTGAGTGTGTATATCTATAAATACTATATTATACCATTAACCATAATGTGGTGGTGATGCATTTTAATTGGCTTCTGCTCGACTGGCTGGTTCCACTCCATTGCCTGGGTGGGTCTGAGATTATGAATTCACAAAAACAGTTATTGACCGTTTTGATGTTGGGAAATGTTCTGGGATAGAGGTCCTTGGTCTGCTGGCTGCATGGACATTGGACAACAAACCTTCCCACTTCCCACCCTGGTCACTCCCTGTTTGAACTGTTGCCATCAGGTAGACGGTACAGACTGCAGAGCATTCAAATCAAGGACAAACAGACTTAAAAGCAAGGTGCAAGGAGCAACAACCTAACCTCCACCCTGACTGCATTACAGCCTGGCGGAGATTAAAAAAAGGAACACAAAATGAATCGACGGAGAAAAAATGACAAAGGAGAAGGTGAAAAAGAAAGCACAATGAAGAAAAGAAAAGTAATGAGACATGAGGAGGATGGATGTTGTGGTCCCTGTGTAATATTGAGGTCAGTCTCAGCAGGTATTCTTCAGCCTCTCTTCATCTAATGACCTCCTGCCAGGTGACCTTCAGCGACCAGTCCAGTTATGCCAGGAGGACAGCAGGCAAATGAGACACACACACACACAATAGGTGCTGCATGGTTATTCATTAAACAGCCAGAGTCTGGATGGAATGGAAGGCAGAGCGTTGCTATAGGAGCAGTGAGGGGAGACAGGAACGAGGTGCTGAAGCTGATGAGTGGGGTTTTAGTTTGTGGGGGAAAAAGTCAGCAAATGTCAGTGGAAAATGTCACAGGCAGCGACCTCGGCCAGACGCCCAGCTATGCATGCTTTCTTTGCCTACGCTGGGGTGTAGCTGTGTAGGCAAAGAAATTGGTGGTTTTCTGTCATCTCGCACGCACGCACGCACGCATGCACACACAGTCACACACACACAGTACCCGTTCATGGACAACTGGCCCAAATAATGAAGAGAACGTGGTAGGATTCAAAATGACTGACACAAACTGAGCACGCACGCACACACACACACACACACACCAGCCGGGGAACACGAGCAAATACAATAGACAAGAGAGAGAAAATGACTGTTATTGTGTTGTTTGAAGAATTGCTTCAAAGCACAGAGGGAGGCAGACAGAGGGTCTCATCTGCTGACAAAGGACAGGAAGAGAAAGGAAGACTATTGAAGTGAGCCAGCTAACTGAATGCTAAAGCTTACAATTTACAATTTACAATTTAGGCATTTAGCTTGATTTACTTGATTGTGTCAAAACATGCTGTATTACGACTCATGCATGCATTGAAGTATAAGTGGTTCATCCACTTCATATCATTATCATAACATCACATGAAGAACATTGAAGCTCATTTTTTTTGTTTTCAAGTGTGATGTTTTTTTAATCCTCTTTGCATGCTAGTGAGGCTCCTCTGTGTGTTAAGTACAGTGGCCCGTTGGCTGGTGGACAGGTAAAGAGACACAGGCAGCAGATCGACATGGACACAAACAGCACCTGAGCCCTTATAAGGGCCCAGGGGGATACACTACAAACTAGACCTCTGTTACTTATCACAAGGTACAACAGACCAGGAAGCTGGTAGCATTGAGCAAGTTACAGTTACAGTATTGGACTTTGTCTTTTATCAGCGGGTTGCACTGACATCACTTCACAAAAGGGGCAATAAAGAGCCATTTCCAATACAGACTTTCATCATGTCACTCTGTGAAGTGGATTTTAAACACACATACAAAACACATAAAACCTACAGACACATACAACCTGCATACCTGAAATAAAACCATGCCCAGATACATGCACACACATGTGCCTTGCATGCTGAAAAACACACTATAATCTATTAGCATATAGAACAGACTTTGTTGCGAGACAAGAATAATGCTTGGGGATTGAGTTATATTGCTGCCCTGACGCAATGATGAAGCTCATTAAATGGCTGGCTTTGAGCCCGACAGCGGATGACTAAATGAGTGTGCTTTTGTGAGATTATATGCATACCGGCGACAAGTATGTGCACAACTGTCTGTGTGATTGAGCACTGCAGGCTGTGAATATGAATTACACCTAATCCACATGTGTATGGTAGCCAGTTTGTAGTACAAACATTACATTGTGCAAACTTTGTACAATGTAATACAAAATAAATCACACCTGTGTGAAGTGAGGGCCGCTCTTCATACATCATCACATTCCGGCCAATCACAATTGGCGTCCTCACTTTTCTGCCCTCACTTTTTGATTCTCAATAGTACGTACATTGCTCATCCAATCAAATCATCGCTATGGGGTGCTCAGCCAATCAAATCATCGCTATGGGGTGCTCAGCCAATCAAATCATCGCTATAGGGTGCTCAGCCAATCAAATCATTACTATGGGGTGCTCAGGGCTAATCGCCATGGGGTGCTCAGCCAATCAAATCATCGTTATGGGGTGCTCAGCCAATGAAATCATTACTATGGGGTGCTCAGGGCTAATCGCTATGGGGTGCTCAGCCAATCAAATCATCTCTATGGGCGGTACACACAAACACACATAGCTGGGCATAGGAGGGCCTAGCGCCCCTCAAAATAAATACAAGGTTTGTATTGCAAGTCTTGTTGCAATGTTGTTGTAATGAAAACAAATCGAAAGACTTTGTGTGTAAATACTTGATGCTTCCTCCATGACGTAACTTGTTTTTCCTGCATGACGTCTAATCAAATCAAATCAATTGTTTGTTTGTTCCCTCCCATTCACTAGGTGGGATCGTGAGGCCAGTGTCAGTCAAATGTGCGAAATATCAGAGTAGTATAGAAGAATAAAAAACAACCTGATTCCACCATAGAGTATATAAAAGGATAGAGACTGATCTGGTGCGAAGCTCCGCCCCCTCCGCTATTCATGTCAGTGGAAGTTGCTCAGTGGCGTTTTGAAGCACCCGGAAGGACCGTCTCAAAACGTCTACTTCCGCATTTGCCAACCAAATTTTGGTTGGCAAATGCGGAAGTGCAACCGAGCGCTCAATGTTAAAGCCCAGCTGCACGGGGTTTCCCGGTCATGAATCCACGGGTCCGCCTGTAGTCCCTCCTCTTACCACTAGGGCCCAGTGCTTCAACGTTGGAGTGCCTCACTGGCCCCTTGGATTCCACCCCAATAAGGAGGAGTCTGGACTGCCCTAAAGTCTTCAGCAGTGCAGTTTTTCATAAACCCTATAATTGTTTTCAATTAGTTTAAGCAAATTCACTGAGTGTTATTGGCAGGCAGGCCAAGATGATGGCACATAGTTTGGCTACGCGAGACCAAGTTTTAAGTCCTAGCTGCTGCTGAGTCTGATACTCAAATGAGCTGAACTGTATTTGACTGTGGTCAGCAGCAGCACTGCACAGGTCATTAGCTTGTCCCAAAACAATGCTAACCAGGCACGGAGCAAGATGCCACCTCACTGAACTTAGGAGGACAGATGGACAAAATGTGGCCACAAGCCAGTAGGTGTCCTCCTGATGGAGTATGGCTGATATCACAAGTCTGTTACAAGCCTGAATGCAACAAAATGAACCCATACGGATCCATTAACACTGAGGATAAATTAAATTATGATTTTCTGTGCGTTACAGACTATAAAAATAGAGGAAAGACGTAAATGAAGGTCCTGGGTTCGATTCCCGCTGGGGACGCTGTGGGCGCTGGGGGGCATGTTCCCTCCCCCGCGTCATCAGTGCCCATACCCGAGGCGGGGTTGGCGAAAGGGCCTTTCTGTGTGGAGTTTGCATGTTCTCCCCGTGTCCCCTAGGGTAGGTACCCTCACAAAAAACATGTGATCTCTAAACTACCTCCCTCTGGCCAGCCGGGGCGCCTGATGGAGGGGAAAGGAACTGGAACTCGTCGGAATAACGTGTTCCTTCCGCGCGCTACGCTCCGGATTACATTAGATAATTGACACTGGGTGTTTTTGGGGCTCCCATATGTGTTTTCTATCCCCACAAATAACCAATTTTGAACAATCTTGCTTTCAAATCATATAGGTCCTTTAATGTAAATTGCTCTCAGGAACAGCTCAACTGATTTTGTCCTCATCGTGATGTCATCGATGTCACCCTACTTTGTATAATTCCTCCTCTTCTTCAGTCTTCAGTTTCAAATTTGCATTTCCACTTTGTTTACAATGTCCACCATTGTTGATTTTCCAAGCTGGCATGGAATGGAAACAAGCCTGGTTTTATCTAGCATCAGTATTATTATAATTACTCAAATATTAAATAATCTGCATATCAGCACCCTCACCACCTCAGGACATTGTGGTACTGCAGCTAAAACTGCTTTCAAAGACCAGAAAGAAATGACAAGGCTGGTTATATCAGAGTGGTGATTGAGGCTCAAACCATTAGAAATAACTTTGAGGGACATAGACAATATGATATTAAATATTAAAAGCAGTTTTAAAATGCATGTTATTTGCGCTTTAAGACTTAAATGTTAAATATGAGTGTCACAGTGTCAGAGTACTTTATATTTCTGAAGAGTTACTGTAACTTCCTGAATATGTTCTGTTGGCTCTGTCCATTGTGGAAACACTGACATTTAGCCAAATTGAAAATAGAGAACATGTAGCCATGAGCTGGCCTTATTTCTTTTGAATAAGTCTTTACGGGAGGAACTTCAGTTACCCAACTTCCCTCATAGCATAGTGTCACATTTCAAATGTATCGTGCTGAAAATGTTTGACTCAGTCTGGAAATGACCTGAAATTCGTTTTGAGGAAGCAATCTGAATTATCTGATTGGTTGAAACAGCATTCTAGCCGTGCCTTAAACGACAGTATAGGATAGGAACACCTAATGAAAACAAAGAAATCACCTGCTCTGTTCTTCCAGCAGACTCGGTGGCTAGGCTAGTTAGTTTCTTGGGACATTTGTGGTCGCAGTGGCTACATCTGTCATTAAAACATTATGATTTATTTGTTTTGCGATTATCTTGGTTCTAAGGGAAACTGCGCAGATAAAGAACACCCTCTCGTGTAATATTGCTTAAACATGTGGCACTTTATTATGTTCACTGAGTCACTGAGTCACTGAGACAGACTCCCACAATACTGTCTTCGTCATTGTGGGCTATGTGAACTTATAGTTCTGCAGACCTACTCCATAACCGGGAGAAAAGAAAAGAAAGATATTACATAGCTACCTGGCATGTTATACATGGAAACAGTGAGCATGTGTGTGTCTGTGTCTGTAAAATGTTACACAGTCAGATGCAGGAGCTTGAGTGCTATACTGTAGTATGTCATTAGCAGAGCATGCAAAGCAGCATGGTTTGATGAAAAGCCTTCATCAGAATGGTAATTACCAGTACACCTCATATACTGTGTGTGTGTGTGTGTGTGTGTGTGTGTGCACTAACATAAAAAAGCTGACATTTTCAACCCCCAGCCCACCAGTGTATGCCGTTTAAACTTAATTACACAAGCAAAGGTGCTGGTTATTACAATCAAGATCAGTGCTGTAGTAGTCTCTTTTGTCTCCAACCTTTTCTCCATTCTAAGACACCCGCCCCACCCCGGGATTGTCTTCCAATACTGATAGGGACGCTGACCTCTAAACACTGGCTGGGCAATCATCATACAGTAAAGGCCATAGAGTTAACTAGAGAGTGGACCAGGAGCAACAGCCCAGCCCCCAGCTCATTCCAATGGATGTTGCTCAGTGGCGTTTTGAAGCATCCGGAAGAATGCTCTACTATGCGGAAGTGCTAACGAGCGCTCAATGTCAAACACCAGCTGCACAGGTTTTACTCGTCCTACATGTCATGAACGGGCAAAAGAAAACGCCCACCTACAGTTCCAGCTTTGACCACTGGGCTCTTCAACGTTGGCCAGCCGCTCTGGGGGCTGGGTAAAGGCATGTGATGTACAGATGTGCGACACCCACCTGCACATCCCCACCCCAGCCCCTTTCCCACTGCAATACTAATATTTAAAGGTTCCTGGACCAGTAAATTGGATTTTCACAAGCCCATGCTGATTAGCATAAACTCCAACGTCGGATCCCATTCACCGACCAAACATCTGTGTAATTAGTCTGCTTGAGATTTCAGATACATGCAACTGGGACACTGGCAGAGGAGCTATGAACATCATAGCTGAGCTTTAAGAGTTGTTTTGTTTTAGTTTTTTCTAGACAGATTCCAGGTTCATTTTTTGATATTATACTGGTTAGACTGATGATAGGTTCTTGGTTAACCCATGATCACCTATTTTTGATGAATGTTCGCCTACTTTCCCCAAACACTAGGAAACATATGCTTAATATTCTTATTGTCCCGATATCTCTATTTTGGCTTCTAACAAAGTAGTAGTAAATTCAGTAATAGTCATTATAGTCCAGTGAGAAGCCTCAAGCTTGTCAGGTATCAGACTGTAGCTCAGCCCACCCCTCACTCCCTCAGCATAGTAAAGAACACCATCTGTTTCTAACCTGCTCTCCTCCGTCTTTCCAGAGGTGTGTGTGTGTGTGTGTGTGTGTGTGTGTGTGTGTGTGTGTGTGTGTGTGTGTGTGTGTGTGTGTGTGTGTGTGTGTGTGTGTGTGTACAATTCAAACTATGTTTAATAGTTGAGAGAGGCCTTTATCTGAAAGGCTGCTTCTCCCACTCTCTGAGGCAGATGGTTTATTCTGGTATCGTCTCTACTCAAAAACATCTGCCTTCCTGCATGGACAAGTTTTTGGTTTTTACTGGAACCTACTGCGTTGTATTAAATGTGATCCGAGAGGAGAGGAGAGGAGAGGAGAGGAGAGGAGAGGAGAGGAGAGGAGAGGAGAGGCTGACTGACAGTGTCATTAGTTCTGGTTTGGCTATAGCTTCATTACATCACATTGTTCTGGGGTTATGAGCACAACGCCCCATATTCCAGGCAGATATATAGACAATATTTTATGTCTTGCCACATCAAAAGAGGTCCCATCATTTCAATTTGTGTGCAATGAATCAACTGCAACCCGTGTTTATAATGTCTTCAAAATGTATTCAACGAGTTTTACTTTTGTGTGGTTTTATTACTTTTATATTTATTACTGGGGACTGTCTGGCTTACAGCCTAAAAACTCCATTCTACTTAGAAGCGTGCTGCTGTTGTGCACGGAAAATAGCCAATCGACAAGCTCACCATGTGTTGCGCTGCGACGCGTGTATATTGGCTATATATTCAGTGCGCGACACTAGCACGCAATTAAGTATAAATTGCCCTTAATGACACCAGCGTCTCACGCTACACAGAGGAACAACAACTGAGTGCTTTCATAAAACCTCCACTCCTGTGTCCAATAGACCCTTGGAATGGAATCCATCATTATAATTTATTATGGCACGCTATTACTTTTCCAAAAACCCACTCCATCTCTAAGGCTACACTACGTAATAGAACGCTAGCAATGCATGCTGTATTATTCCCATGGGGGGCTGCTCAGTCGGTTGCCAGTATAAATGTGTGGTTTGGCTGGTTGGTTAGCGTGGTTAGCCATGCGCTCTGTGTTTTTATTCTTGGCCTGGGCTGTGTGTCCGTGGCGGGTGAATGGACAGACTAATGGAGTGTTTTCACAGGTCTTTATGTCGATCTGCTCAGGAATCCGGTGCCTCATGACCCCCTGGGCATGGTTAGAGGTCAGGGCGTGTCAGGGCTAATGCTTATGTTATGTAAAACTAATCGAATACCCAAGAGCTTGCTTCAAGCCACATTTAGTACTGTATGTCAATCTAACTTGGGTATGGGGTAGGAGTCACAAGACCTTAGCAAAGCATGTCCCAATTATCCATAAAGTTCATCAAATATCCCCTCAAAATGTGATGACATAATGTCATAGAAATGTGATAGAAATGACCTAGAAATGTCAACATGGAAAATATGGTACCATGTTTGTGGGTTTTACACTACAGTATGCAATATGCATCATAATAATATAGTAATTATGATTAGATGTCACTGATCTAATGTTGAGGAAAGTGACTAGAGAATGTTTTCTGGAGAAAAATAGTTTAGCCAAAAAGGCTCACTTGCTACTAAGAGTCAGGACACAGGAGGCACACATGCTTATGCAACTTTGACACAATGCTATTAACGTGTCATACAAATTAGCTTGGTTTTCTCAGCTTTTCCTCGCATAACAGACTAGTCAGCACTTGCTCGGAGTCGTTACCCTCGTCAGTCCTCCCAAACTCTCCTCTCTTGGCGAACAGCAGGTGTCAGCTCAGCCACGCTCTCCCATTCAGTAATCTTGTGGGTCTTCTGAGGTTGCCTAGCCGTGACGAGCCCCACTTGGCCCTGACGTGAACAAGAACCCTTGTACAACAGAACACTGATGGTTTAGCCAGAGGCCAAGAGCCAGTCCTAACGGTTCCACTGCTATCCAGGATAAACAGGCCATTAGGAAGGAGAAGACGAGGAGAGAAAAGTAGGAAGCACGGAAGGTGAGTGAGCGAGTGCTGAAAGGCTTAACTGACAAAATCATCGTGAGCTAATCCAGAACTCAAGGGAAAGAGACGGAGCAGTATTAGACGGGGTTCAAGGTTAAGGCATGGAGGTTGATGTTTGCAGCACAAGTAAGAGTAGGGCTGCTTTATTCTTTGTTGTATGACCCACATGTACTCTGTGAAAATGTCTTTAGCAGCCCACACCAGCAATGGTTCCCTGCCAGTTTACCACAGGAACGTTAGTGACCCTAAGCCTATTCTGGGCATGTCAAAATGAGCAAACATCTGTCAAAGATCGGGGAACAATCGCAGAAACTAACCATCTAGTCATATCCATGTGTGTGCATCCACAGCATTCCTATCGTGCTGCTGTGCAGCTTTCCTTCCAATAGCCTGTTATTGCCCCCCCGAGGAAGGAAACAGTGTGCCAATGGGAAAATGTCTGAGCTACAATGGTATAACATGTGGCAGCACTGTCTTGTAAATGTTTTGTTATTTGTGTTTGCAAGCTTTTCAATCCTTCACTCACCACCTCCTCTCATGAATACTAACATGAGAGAGTAGTCCATTATTCAATGAGTGTTAAGAATGAAAATTATTTAAGTGTGAATTGCTAAATTGACGTGAATGAGGGCATGATCAAGACATCAGCAGGACAAAAACATGGCAGGACAACAAACCACTTAACCACATGAGCCCTAGCGTCCCTATGGGTGTGCCATGACATGACATAATTCAGCAAAAAATAGCCAATCTACAAGGTCACAACGGTTGCGAGCTTACCGATTAGCTATCTCCGGCAAAGTCATTTGGTGTAGAGGGAAAAAAGGAGGGGCCAAATACAAGGGACCTCAGTCAATGTTATATAGTATTTAGGCCCTGGCGGCTGGGGTAGCAGTCTGGGCACCTAGGTTGAACGTTGAACGTGGTTAAAGGGAATCTTAATCTTTGGCATAAATCAAAGTGGATTCCTAATGGAGTGCCAACCCCTGGAGCTGTGGTGGCGCAGTGCAGTGCTGCAGCAAGTCTGACTGCATGATGACACTGTTGCCTAGTAGACAGAATCAGTGCACAGTATGTAGCACGACACATCTGACTCTCTGACAGAATATGACGATGTAATCTGACGGATACTCTTTCGGCTTCACACACAATGCTACGACAAACGCATGCGACTGACAAATAAAGGCTATCAAAGAGTATCAACCATGCATGAACAGGTGTGAATAAATGAAAACACAAACATGCATGGGTGACACAGAGAGAGAGAGAGAGAGAGAGAGAGAGAGAGAGAGAGATGTTGCATCCTGGCCAGGAGTAAATGACACATGGGGAGGGGAGGGGTGGAGGCTGGGGATAAGCTGCATTAAAAGGGCCACTTCAACCCTTTTGCAACCAGATCTTATTTTAATGATTTTGGGACACAATAAACACTTTCCTGGTGGTTTCATGGTGTGTGTAATATCATGTGTTTATTATTTCAGTATTTCACATTTTCAGTCTCACTTCCTTCCATGTTGTCTCAGTAAGACAGCCCTCCTCCTCTCCACAAGGAGGGGCAGTGCAAAAGCATTATGGTCATTGTAGGAATTCAGGTTTGAATCCTGTCAAACACACATGAAGTATGAATCAGGAGAGAACAAGACAGAGTGCCTGTTAACCCATTTTGACCTGAGATCAGATTCTAAAAATGTCTTCTACATCCTGACAGTTTTCTGAAAAAAATTTCTATGTCAGTCGTTCTTCGATTTTTCAAAAATAGCAGACCTACAAGCTCGTAGTGCGCCACTCGGTGGCGCGCTATGAGCTTGTAGATCTGCTATTTTTCAATAGCTAAAGCATAACATAATGCTAACACCAAATGGGTTAATTTCCTGGCTGCACCATCCAAAAAGTAAAACCGTTCTGTCAAGAGGCATTCAAGGACGGGCGGGAACAACACGCACCAGGAAAGTAACGCCATCACATGTCAGCAACTTAATCCCGCATGAGGCTTCCATTGCCAAAACCTACACCTGAGTCCTTGGGACGAACTCCAAGCCATTTATACTGCATAAGTATTCACATGTACACTTGCTGTCACGTGTGTGTGTGTGTGTGTGTGTGTGTGTGTGTGTGTGTGTGTGTGTGTGTGTGTGTGTGTGTGTGTGTGTGTGTGTGTGTGTGTGTGTGTGTGCGATTGCTGCAGGGAAGAAGCACTGGTTAACTCAGTTGTGAGTCATTATTTTGCATGACTAAATTGTCCCAACTAACAAAAACAAGTCAAGGGCATGCAGTCAACATGCTTAAAAACAGAGCTCCACAGGACAAGCATGCTAGTTTGATTCACCATTTGCTCAAATGTGGGACAGAAAATACGTTACGTCAATTTGTCAATTTTTAAAAAAGATATTCCTTAAAATTAAAGCTGCTAGAAGCAATAATATGTCAAAATATGTCTAATTCTTTTTGGTATTCAGACAGCCAGCAAAAAATGTGTCTCTGTGACACATCTAGAGGCCGCAATCTGCATTCAAATATGTTCCTAGAAGCTTTGTCATTGGTCAATTTGCCTGTCTACTTCCTGATTGGTTAGTCATTGCGACTGGGTTTTTTTCGAACAATGACAAAGCTTCTAGGAACATATTTGAATGCAGATTGCGGCCCCTAACGGTGGCGCAGACTACATTTTTTGGGAGCGTTCTACCCATTGGTGGCTGTCGAAAAAAAGAAAAAGAAAGTCATTAAGATTTTGACATATTATTGCTTATAGCAGCTTTAATTCATCAGTGTACACTCTTCCTGTCTTAAAGGTTTAGTGAAATGAAAAATATGTTTTTCACACTTTTAGACCACATCCGTAGTCATCATATGAGCATACCTAACCTAACATTTGTGTATTTTTATATCAAAACTCCATAAAAATCTAATTTTATTACTTCCTGAAAACGAAAACGTACTGACGTGTCGAGGCCAACATCAATAAAAGCCAATAAAAATTAAGTTCACCCGTTCTCCCATATCTGCGCACTGCGCGTCTGTCCAAACACAGCTGCTACCGATTACAGAAATCCTCTGTTTTTAATCCCATTCAAGATGACATCCAGATTCCAGACAGTGAATTACTCTGTTTAAACGTAATCATCACGCTAAAATATGTGTCTGAAAACATTATAGGGTAGAAATAAGCCACATAGCAGTAAACTGGCATAGCTGGCCGACTATCTGACTTGTAAACAAACACACTCCATGCGTCCTGTGTCACCGTGCAGGTAGCATAGCTACCGTCCCTAGCTACCAGAGCCAGCGTTTCAAGCTGAAACTTCAAAATAAAATGCCCACCGTTTCCGTATCACTATAATTTTCAGCACTGAACTGGTTACCTGACCGAATATTTTGTTTTTATTTTCAATTTTTCACAAAATAAATGATCGCGATGGGAACATTGCGATTTCTAGAGCAAGGATTGGTTTCACTTTAGCTCGCTATATTGATGTTACTGTTATCATCCAAGATGGCGACAAACAGGACGCTTCACTTGGGTGATCACATGGCACCCAAGTGCTACCCATTTTGTCCACCAGGTGGCACTCAATGTGTTGCTAATTGTTAGCAGCAGAAAGGCTGACGGCCTTCGCTATAAAGAGTTAACCTAAATACAGACTAGAGCAGTCTCCCTTCCTTACAGATGCTACAGTATGTGGATGAGAGCAGCAAACAGTCACAACATTAAAATGGTTTGTTAGCAGCATTGTGTGCGAGCATTCTTTCATCTGCCACTTTGTACCCTCTGGCACCCAGGTTAGCATAATTACAGTTTTCATGCGGTGTTATGTTCTATATTAGAGAGATTTCTACAGCTAGAGCCTCAGACAGTCTGCAACTGATTTTACATTTCTTAAGATACATGTAAGCAAGACAGGAGCAGAAACTCAAATGTTTGAGTTATGAGCACGCACGCGCACGCACACACACACCTGAGTTGGTCAGCCTCAGCCACCTCCCTCCTAATAAAAACAGTAAATTAAACCTACTTCGTTATATTCAGCGTAAAGTTTGTATTTTCCAACCGCATGCATATCGCAATTAATAAGTTGTGGTCCAGTTTAGCGACGTAAGCTCCACTGAGCCAGGCAACTTATGGGAAATTGAGTCCCTATTCATTACAATGAATGGAGGGGGTGGAACAGTGCAGAGCGCAGTGCTCCGTTCTGTTGTTGTGATCGGCACTTTGGAATACTTTTCAACACTACAACAAGCGATTACACCGTTTTAAAGTGGATTTTAAAGCAACTCAGCGGTCGGTGCAGTGGCTGTTCAAAGGAAACTTTAAACATAGGCAGTCTAGCCTGAAAGACGGCCGTAAATAGTTCGCAGTCAACCTGTTAAGGTAAGCAGCAGAACTTCCAGGCAGGGGAGGAGAAACACAGTGTTCTCTGGCTGAAGGTTCATACATTTTAGGTATTAAATATACCAGTTGTTCAATCTTGATTGCATCCACAATTCCACATCTACTATTTTGTAGTTTAAAAACGTAGTTTTCACTATTTGCCAAGTTCCAGGCATAGTTACCGGTACTAAAGTTCGTAAAGTAAATCTGTGCAGTGTGTCAATCAATCGTGCTTTGCCCCAATAATTTCACTTTCATCACAAAAACCTCTTTTGGACAGCGTTTGTTCTTGATAAAAGGCTGATTATGTAAATATAGCCTAAGGAAGAACATGCACACTCAAATACACACACAAAACTTGTAATTGTAAACTCCATAATCCATAATGTTCTTTGCCTATTGCAACAGAGTGGCCTACTCCTCACCACAAGCCTGCCTGTTCAATTCACTGAGGATTAAAGTGATAGCTGAGCTTTAGAGCTTTAAATCCCAACATGTCCCAATCGCTTGCGTGCGTGCGCGTGTGTGCGTGTGCGTGTGCGTGTGCGTGTGCGTGTGTCTATAGATCTGTGCTGTGTACTGTATATGTGAGACTGTTTTGTAATTACTTTTTAACAGCATTCTCCTACACACGCACAATCGACCTTATTGGTCGAGCTTATAGGACATTCATCAGGACACTGTTTTGTAATTACACATTTTGCCCAGTCATGCCTTCAAAATGAGATGCCTAGTAAAAGTAATCAGAGAGGCAGGAGCACTGCTGGTGGGATTTGGATTGAAGGTGGTTACACAGAAAAACAAATTAGAGGTGAGGGCTTACTGCACGACGGTTAAGATGGCGTACACGACTGATGTGGCGCCAGGCGGTGCAATTTCATTCGTTGAAAAAGAGAGGAAGCGGGGCACCCGCTGGCTAAGTGGTCCAGGCGCATGCCACATATAGGCTTTGGCCTGACAGCACATCGCATGTTCGAGCCCCGTTCATGACGACCTTTGCTGCATGTCTCTCCCCTTCTTTCTCTGCCTCTTTCCTGTCCATCTTCACTTGATACTATCAATAAAGGCAGAAAAGCCTAAAAAAAGTAAAAGAGGGGAAGCTGTGACATGTTTTTTTTTGTTTTCTGTTTTTGTTTTCTGCAGAAAAAAAGGGCCGCCTCGAACGCAGGGCAACCACAATATACTAATGTTGTTACTGGAGAGGAATTAGAATGGAAAGTCTCTCCACCAGATTGTAAACTATTGTAATTTGTTTGTTATTTTTATTACTATGAACTTGTGTTCGAGGGTTAGCCTAAATATAAATCCTCTTTGGTCCATTGCCAGAGTTTGAGGGTGTGTGCTTTGCATGCTCTCTTTCTATGAGGTACAGCAGTGATACAGCCACTAATCAACTTCCTGGTCCTGGACATGTCGAAGTCTGGAAAGTTGGGTCATTATAATTACACTACGTAAGGTTGTTGGCTAGTAAAACCTACTTCAAGAGGTGCTGTGGATCAAAGGGAGGTCTCGAGAACCGTGTTGTTTTCTAACTGGGCCCTGTCCACCACTGTGTTGTGTTGTCCACCTATAGTTAGCAGCTGAACTCAAGGAAGCAGGATGTTTTGTTGCTGTTAGGAAGCTCCTTTAGCCGGCCACAACCTACTGCTTTAATGACCACCTCCCCAATCAGGACAGCCACAGGGAGGAGACAACACAGTGACCTACATTACACACACACACACACACACATACATGATTTCACAAACTAAGGGATCATGGCACATAAGCGCAAAAGTGTTGCAACTACTTAGCCATTTCCGCCGACTTTATGCTTTGCTGTACAACAGTGTCACGCAGAAATAGCTCACAACTTCACAATGAGTCACAATCACCGATGCCATTTGTTGTGAACTTGTAGATCTGCTATCTGCCGGGTAAGCACCATGCACACACACACACACGCTCACCTCATGTGACTCATGAAACTTGTATTGACACGGTTTATGTGTGTGTACAAACAACAGTGAGATCATCCTGACAGGACAAAGGGCAGAGTTCAATGCAAACCTGTTACCTATACACTAGGATCGAATTTCCCTGAACACCCACCTCTCCACGACTCCACCCCAGCCAAACCATTGTCATAAGAGACTAGACCAGATCTGCCATCAGCCCAGTGAGTGCTTAAAGACACTGAAGTGAATGTGTAGAATTAGGCTAACCACCACAGCCACCACCGTGGCTAGTGGTGTTATTTTGTCTACGGCTGGCGTTGATGAGTCACCTGTGTTTACACGGAACAAGGCGCACATCTCAATTAGGGGCGGGTTTTCTAATTACGCAGCTACTTTTACTGCCTTCTCTGATGACTCCTCTCACCGCTGTCACATTCTGTCGCCTGTTTAACTGTTTTTGTTCTTGCAACTGAAAGTCAAGCCACTATGTGGTCCATTGCAAAATTTGCACTGTGTAGATTTTACTAACCCCTTGGCCCAGGCGTAGAACTGTTTGAAAAGGAAACTGGAAAAATTGGTTGGATTTTTTATTTTATCTGATATTTCAGGGATGTTAGTCAAATCTACTACAGCAGCATAGTAACCAGGTTATAACAATGCAAAGCTTTATCTTGTAAGTCAGACTTTCCAAGGCTCAACAGTGCAAGTGAGAAGCCTTGACTGAGTGTGCCCTTCCTAATTCAGGTCACCTCAGAATGTAAGATTACTTAGTATTTCATATGTATCTATCCATCTATTTTATCTATGTCAAGTTAGATCTTCACAGAACCTACTAGTAAGGGCATTTTATCAGGTATTTGACCAATCTGGGAACTAAATCGTTACCAAGAAATTTCTTCACCAATGTGTTTCTAAAGGTGTCTAATAACATGTACTAAGTTGCATGTGACATATGAAACTAGGGGGTTTTCATGATTCTGAATCCATTCCAAGCATTAGTTTTGCACAAAAAACATTCATTGGGCTAAATTCGGCCATATCCACTGTGCTGACCTCATCAAATTTGTGATGATGGCTATGGCTGTTTTCCTCCCAAGGAATGTTTTTTGTGCAAAACTAATGCTTGGAATGGATTCAGAATGAATGAAAACCCCCTAGTTTCATATGTCACATGCTACTTAAAGAATGATGAAATGTGGACTTTCTTTTGCCTTAGGATGTTAATGGTATGGTCACATATTATGCTAATAACAAACATTTCCCACAGGAGTTGAATTTCAAACTTTTAGTACATGTTATTAGACACCTTTAGAAACACATTGGTGAAGACATTTCTTGGTAACGATTTAGTTCCCAGATTTTCATAGGTTTCTCTTACTATACTGTACATAAACATAGTAAAATCCCCAGTGTTAATTTATCAATCTGTAACTCAGAATGTACAAATGTAACCAAACCAAATGGTCCATTTGGCTACAGAGTTAAATTACCTCTCGACTTTTTCAGTCTCATGTACTTCCTTAGTTATATTTGACGTGTGGAATTCATTATTTGCCATTACACATAACACACTGCACGGTTGAGCTACCACCTGTGCTGCAGTCACAAGTTCACAACACTGCCAACTCCTTAGTGATGTGACCCCGGCTGGGTAGCAGTTCAAGGATCAGCTTTTCCGCTCTCCATTTGAAAATGAAATCACTGTGCCCAGATCTGTTTCAGAGAGACGCTTTTACCACCGTGAAACACTGCCAGATGAACTGCCCGAATGTACTCTGCCATCTGGCACTCTTAAAGTACACAGCGTGGACACAGCGCTGTACTAATGCTGCAGAAGCGCACATCAATATTTACAGAAACACTGTTAGGAAATGTTAGTTCAAAGAATGCCTGAGGTTCACCAAGAAGACCAATAAGGCAGTCTTTATGTTTCTTTGAGGCTAAATGTTACAGAAGATTCTGACTCAGTAGGATGCATGTGCTCGTGTTGTGAGATTGTGTGTAAACATACTGTGTCTTTAAAACCCATCAATCTGGCCCCAGTCAAGCAACATTAGGAGGACCTAGTAGCGACTGCGGTGCAGGTTTATGCACGCAACATTCCACCTAGACTCTCCCTCCCTATCCTTACCCGTTTTCTCCTGTTCTGACCCTGCTGCTGCTTATGAGATGCTCCCACGCTACACTATCTCCCAGCAGCCAAATTACCCGAAGGAAAAGCAGATCAACTAATCCTGTCCTGGTACACAAACACACATCGAGCACAAACATCAGCACACTGGCACAAACAAATTGAAAGGCAAGTGGAGCTTGGCTCTGCCACTGCTGTGCTGGAAGACATCCCTCATCTCTGGCCCTAGCAAAACAATAAAGAGAGCAGGAACTTATATGGAAACACACAAAACACGCACAGACAAAATGATTGCTCCTCTCTTGCAGAATACACATAAAGACTTAAGACACATTAAACAATTAGACCAAACATACATGGAGTTGAAAAGAACAAATGTCAGCAGTTGGACTTTTTATTATCAGCTTGCAGGGGAGGCATACTATGGTCCGACGGAGCATTGGTTCGACATGCGTCCGCACCTCGGACTAGCGCCTGCTCCCGTGCTTGCGGTTATGGTTAGGTTAGGGTTTGAGGTGGGTTGTCGTGTTTTGGACCAATGACTCGTCGGACCAAACACATGCACTCAGCTTGCAGAGCTGATGTGACAGTGATCAAACTTTCTAGTCTAGTCATGTGGTCTAATTTAAAGATTTTCATGATTGGCTGGCCTCTAAGCCAAGACTAGTCCCATACGGCCAATGGAACACTAAGCCCCATGGCCAATGGGACACTAAGCCCGCTCTCCTCTCCTCCACCGCACCATGACTAGACTGCAAACGTGACTACAGAAAGCCCCACTAAGGTACAATATGCAAGAGAATGGAATGCAAGCTGATATAATTATGACTCGAGTCTAGTGGATGCACGATATTGATTTTTTGCAACCGATACCGATAACTTCTTGCTTCTCAAGACCGATACAAATAACCACACACACACACACACACACACACACACACACACACACACACACACACACACACACACACACACACACACACACACACACACACACACACACACACACACACACACACACACACACACACACACACACACACACACACACACACACACACACACACACACACACACACACACACACACACACACACACACACACACACACACACACAGAGAGAGAATTAATTACATTCTAGCCCTCCTAAAATTCCACTAAATTGGGCTTAAAACACCAGCACAGCACGTGAAAGCTTTAATCATCAGTTACTTGACATGCATGACCAGGAACAGTTGAAGGCAAGAAAGGTAGAAAAGAGAGACTGGGTCTGGGGGACAGGGGAACATAGGGGAGGGTGATATGGTGAGGGTGATAAAGAGAGACTGGGTCTGGGGGACAGGAGAACATAGGGGAGGGTGATATGGTGAGGGTGATAAAGAGAGACTGGGTCTGGGGGACAGGAGAACATAGGGGAGGGTGATATGGTGAGGGTGATAAAGAGAGACTGGGTCTGGGGGACAGGAGAACATAGGGGAGGGTGATATGGTGAGAGACTGGGTCTGGGGGACAGGAGAACATAGGGGAGGGTGATATGGTGAGGGTGATAAAGAGAGACTGGGTCTGGGGGACAGGAGAACATAGGGGAGGGTGATATGGTGAGGGTGATAAAGAGAGACTGGGTCTGGGGGACAGGAGAACATAGGGGAGGGTGATATGGTGAGGGTGATAAAGAGAGACTGGGTCTGGGGGACAGGAGAACATAGGGGAGGGTGATATGGTGAGGGTGATAAAGAGAGACTGGGTCTGGGTGACAGGAGAACATAGGGGAGGGTGATATGGTGAGGGTGATAAAGAGAGACTGGGTCTGGGGGACAGGAGAACATAGGGGAGGGTGATATGGTGAGGGTGATAAAGAGAGACTGGGTCTGGGGGACAGGAGAACATAGGGGAGGGTGATATGGTGAGGGTGATAAAGAGAGACTGGGTCTGGGGGACAGGAGAACATAGGGGAGGGTGATATGGTGAGGGTGATAAAGAGAGACTGGGTCTGGGGGACAGGAGAACATAGGGGAGGGTGATATGGTGAGGGTGATAAAGAGAGACTGGGTCTGGGGGACAGGGGAACATAGGGGAGGGTGATATGGTGAGGGTGATAAAGAGAGACTGGGTCTGGGGGACAGGAGAACATAGGGGAGGGTGATATGGTGAGGATGATAAAGAGAGACTGGGTCTGGGGGACAGGAGAACATAGGGGAGGGTGATATGGTGAGGGTGATAAAGAGAGACTGGGTCTGGGGGACAGGAGAACATAGGGGAGGGTGATATGGTGAGGGTGATAAAGAGAGACTGGGTCTGGGGGACAGGGGAACATAGGGGAGGGTGATATGGTGAGGGTGATAAATATAATATCACAGTATTTTTCAGTGATGCAAATAGGTTTTCAATGTATGTAAAGGGTCCCATAGACACACAGGCTTGTGTATCTGGACAGAGAGGGTAGAGCAGCCAGCAATGCAAGAAAATGGGAACAAGGAGAGAAGAAGAACAGAGTGTCCAGACTGAGCACGAAAAAAGCAGAGAGAGAGGTACAGGCAGGGGGAGAGGATGAGGGGAGGGCGTAGAGAAGGAGAAAAAGTGGACGAAGCGTGAGAGATGAAGGACGAGAGAGACATGATGTAAATGTGGCTTAAATAATAATAAACTTTATTTATATAGCACCTTTCATGCCAGAAATGCATCGCAAAGTGCTTTACAAGGCAGAGAACAAACATAAAATACAATCATATCAAAATATACACACGTATACATTAGCAAACAAACAGAAACAAAATAAGGTTGAGGCAATTAAAAAGGTGCATAAAAACCGGCAGCAAATCAAGCAGTGCAATATGACAATAAAACAATAGCATAGAGCATAAAACCAGTGAGTACATGCCTCCTGTGAATCATTTTATTGTTGTTTAATTTCATTTTAGTTTAGACTTTAGAGATCCACTGTGACTTGTGACTAGCAATGTCTCCAAATACAAATTAGCATTTTCTGTGCCTCAACATTAGAATCACTTATTTTATTCATCAATAAACAGAAGCTATAGGGTTAGAGGGGAGTGCCACCGGTACAAAGATCCTTATCTCATCTCTTAAGCTTTCAGGGGATGGAAAGGTGGGATAGGCAGAGAGGCACAGCACAAGATCGCGCAGTGTGTGTCGCACGCACGTCGCACGTGTGGCGCACACACGCACGGTATAGGAGGTTTTCCTATGCTCTTGGGGCTTAAGGGGAGCCTCCCTTGGCGGAAAATAGGCCAGCAGCCACAAAAGGTTCACTAGTGTTTCTGTCTGTTGTCCTAATATGAACATGTACAATGAATAATGCAGTTATCTTACCCCCGGTACTCGCCCAAAGACGGCTTTTGGAGATAATAAGATAAAGATACGCTGAAACCGCACTGATCTTCACTGCAATGTATGCCATTCCCTCTATGCTAGGAGCTCACCATGGTCATGAGTCTGGGTAATGAGCAGGGCTTTAGATTAGAATGAATACCCCTCACCCCTCTGCATCTGTACCATCCCATTATCACTCTCTAGGAGCCCTCAAATGGCAGACATTAGCCATTTGGGCTCCATCAATCAGTGCAACGCCACCCCCCTCCCTTTGCTGGCATTACCTACCAGCAGCGTGTCTTTCAGCTTAGAGCAGCAGCAGCCATCCTCGCTCCTCAGTGGTAGCCCAGTGGCTTGCTCATCCATGACCAGTCAATGGACAGGAAGGAAATGATTGGCCCATATCATTTTATGGGAGCAGAGCAGGTTAATGGTTAGCCTAAGACATCGCTAATGATGAGATAGAGTGCAGACAGATGGGTCAACTCTGTGTCGACTAAAGTGGTATTTTCCAAAGACTGAGTTTGGGAACCAAAGTGTGGGTTGGAAAATTGGTTGGGGAAAAAGGTAGGACATTTTAAATGGGTCACTATAATGACTATAGCTATAGCGACCCAAGTACAAGGACCTGAAGCCAAATCCTAGTTGTACTGCAACTATCTGGCCTATTTGTAGCAGTTTAAGTGTACACAGACAGACATACGTAAACTAAAGACCAGGTCATGACAATACAACATACTGCAATCATTATTGTCATCATTACAGCATCAACACAGTAAAATACTGTGTAGGCAAGTCAAAGGCAGTGTTCTTAAAGGCTGTGGCACACCAAACGTACTTGTCCTGACTATTGAGAGGCATTATGTTAAAAAGGTGTGCACACTGTGCGAAAAAACCACACAGATTACAGCTGACGGACAGTCGACTTATGGTGTTATTATTGTGCACATCCTGCGTGAGAAGAAATAAATCAAACATACTGGGTGAATACATGAATGAATATCTTTATCCTTATCCTCCAAAAAGACAGCTGCTTCTCTTTAATGAATGCAGCTCTTTTGAATTGTATAAACACAACTCTGCAAAGGCCAGGGTCTTACATGTGTATCGTTTGTCTTCAACACTGACATTGACATTAAACATTAGTCCTATATTACTGCCAGGAGTGGACCATAAAATAATTTCTCTCTCTCCCCATCTCGCTGATGAACTCCAGCAGTACAGTGTTAGAATTGTGATATTCCATCAAACAAAAAGGTGTTTCATGTTTCCTTTACAGGAAATCAAGTGGAAACACTGACCAGTAAAACATAGCAGGTTCAGATACAGCAGGCATATCTTTTTTCAACCGTTCAGCGCTTTGTCCCATTTCACAAACCTAGCATAATGGGATCTCAAAGTTCAGTCATATGGGCTAAATATATTCAATATACAGATTCTCATTAACTTCTAAAGCAGGTTCCTTTTTTTAATTTACTTTAGTACACCAACTGGGGAAAATGCTCTGAGGGCTAATCTACCACACAGACCCACATAATAATAATGTAGGTACTGCAATAATCCTCAATAGATTTGAGCTACTTCCACTCTGCCCTAATTAGCTTGATCCTCAGAGGGATCCTACTAACATACATATCTGTAATGAGTGAATGATAAAACTCAATTCCAGCAACATGACATTTTAGCTCTCTGTCTGGATGGTAAGCATGAAACGTATAGATGCTACATTTCTGTGGATCATAGCAATTGGCTTCCATGCCTTTCTTCCCAAGAAACTGCTAGTTTTCTATTGACTGACATACAAATACGGCCAGTACACCTATTAAATAATGTTTGATCACAGCGTAGTCGTAGACTAGGAAAGAAGCAAGGAGGCAAGCTAGAAAGACAAATACTATTAAGGAAAGATGAATGGAAAGAGCTAAAGCAAGGCATCTACTATTACATTTGAGAGAATGCCATGCCCATAATGCAACTGTATTTATGCCCATGGAGCGCACAACTTTGTGCACGGCGTCAGGTGGCCAAGTCATACAGCAGAGTATGCAGAGTATGCGGAAGTGACGTTCGTTCAAAATGTACACTTTGTGTGTGTGTGTGTGTCTAACTCGGACACACGATATCCACGGAGAAATAACACCACCACCACGGACGCGTGGCGTTAAACGTGTGCGCGCTGCAGCCACGCAAACTTCTAGTAGACAAAAAGAGCAACAAAGTAGAGGGTCAATTTAGAAAATGAGGGGTAAGTAATGTATACTAAATGTGAAATGTTGCAAATTTTTTAATTTCCCAAATTATTATATGCCAAAACCTACTTCAAAACGGTTCCTGTGTGTGGGGGGAAGGGGAGGTAGGCCTGTCACAAAAAAGCAAAATGATATTATACTCTATATCTGATTGACATTTATAGCACTTAAATGGTGTAAAAGATCAGTTTCTCCAGGTAAATTGCCGATCACAGATAGGGTAAATGGTAAATGCAGATTACCGATCAGAGTGAATATCAGTCGATTTGGCCGATCACCGATCGCTAGCCAATTATCGGAGCATCTCTATGTATACAGGGATAAATGATGGAACAAGAGATTCATAATAGTCATGCTGACATTATTAAAAGTAGACAAGACATACTGTAGGACCGTGCCGAGTCTGTTTTAATGTTTTGATGTGGAAACAATGTGCTAATACGTACATGCAGTGCTGAACTAAGCAGCCCTTGAGGAAACCAAGCAAATTCCTCCACACGACTGCAATATATGTCAGCCAGCATGCTGCAATCCTCACTGTCTTGTTAGTTAACTTTATTATGTGTAGCAGATTAGGCTGTTTATACTGTTTCCATTCACCATGCCAGTGAGGCATTTTGTCTGGTGAACAAAAACATACCATCACAACGCTATCGAAGACCAAATCCTCTCAGGTTATAAGGCACAAAAAGGGTGGTCCTAGAAATGACAATAAAGCTGTGATTAATCCCTCATTAACTGTAACTAGGAAATGTTTGTTGAAGAAACGTTTTTAAAGGAAGGTGAAGTTACCATAAAAAAATGCATTGTCCATTCATTCATGCTCAAGATTACTGATTAACAGTTGTCTGTTATCTGTTTGTTTGTTTGATTAATTGATTGAACAGCATACAGTCAGACATTAAGACTAAAAGGATAACACAAAAAAGACCTGGGGACTTATGTCCTATGTAACTGTAACTGTTCATGTTGCTTTCAAACTATAGAAAAGATTAATGGTGTCGTCACATACAATACAGCAGCATTATTATAGGCAGTGAAATACGCAGTGAATACGAATAACATATCAATAAATACAAATATTTGTAATAAAAAGGAATATACCTTAAACAAAATAGTTTAAAACATGATGCACAACTTGAAATTAAGTGTGGAATCTGGTTTACATACTCATGGAATTCACAAATTATGAAAATACTGCTATTGTGTAATGCTGTATGTTACACCCGAAAGAGGGGAATTTTTAGGTTGAGGAGTTCACACAAATGTCTGCCAATGTTGCCAAGGACAAAGTGCAACCTTCAAAAGCTCACATCCAGTCATCCACTCAATCACACGTGCATGCACAGACAAGCACACCTTCTTAGGAGATAACAGTGACATCGTTCAATTCCCATAATTGTAAACCTTGTAAAAGTTGCGACAGAGGGCTCAGAAACTAAACTTCTGAGTGTTTGATTTATATATTAGCCTTCACTCCCTTAAAAAGAAATTGTTGCCATGTTAGTTAGGCAAACACTACACAATTCTTGCTGTAAGTTAATTTAATGAAGCACTTTCAGGTGGCATGGGGGACTTTGTCACACACATCTTGCATCATAAGGAAGGAGTGGTAGCAAACTAGCAATATGATGAATTTCCAATGTTTAACCATAATGAGGAAAAGTTCCCATCTAGTTCACCTCTACAGTCTACTCCACACTAGCTCCTTTCGGAACCCTACGTTAAAGTTTCTGACATTTGGATGACTTTAGGTAGGGTTCCTTCTCGTCGACTTCAAGCGACGTGGTACGCAATCGCCGGAACTGGCTATCTGCGTGTTCCTGCCTCTGTCGCAGGTAGCCAGCCACGGTGCTGGAGGCGGTACAATAGGATGTCAATAAGGAAGTCAAGGAAGGAAGGAAGAGAGCTGCCAAAACGGTCTAACAAACATTAAAAATACTTAACGGCTTCTGAGCCGTTCGCGGAGGGGTCAGAGGGTTCGTTGTCTCCTATAGCTCTTATATGCTTCTTTTGGAATATGTCAGCGTCATACCCACAGCGCAGAGACCCGTCGGAGAGGGGTAAGTCAGATTGCGTACCACGTCGCTTGAAGTCGACGAGAAGGAACCCTACCTAAAGTCATCCAAATGTCAGAAACTTTAACGTAGGGTTCCGAAAGGAGCTAACTCCACACAGCCCTTGCCATGGCTCACACACACGGTCTGACATTTCACAATGTCATGAAATTCACTCCCTCCTGCTGCCAAAAAAATAAAAATACAGATTTTTCTCTCAGGTGGACTCTAGGAGATACATTTTTCAAAGTGCCTTGTGAACCTGCTTAGGAATTCATAGAGACTGTAGGGAATGTGTAACAGCCTGAGGCCACAATCTGAATGGATCAAATGATATTATGTCTCATAACAACGCTAATATCCCAAGAGTAAGGGTGGAGCAGCAATTCAACGACACAATCAATTGGATCAAGCGTCCAGAAATTGAGTAGCATTACTTCATGAGAGAGACGTTTAAATTCCATCGATGACACAATCCTTGGAAACAGTACATGATGGAAGAATGAACCAGGATCATTCAGTGTCAAGCAGCGAAGCTCATGCTCTTTCAAACACATCACCACATTAATCTTCTTGATTCTTTAATCAGCAGTAATTTTAAGTCCATATGCTAGAATCAAACAATCAAAAACAAAAGCTTTTCAATAGCAGCTGTACGTTGGCATGTTGACAGCTTGCAAAGCATATACCATAATGTAATGTTCATTGGACATGCATGTCTGGTCAATGTGAACAGTACATGTTGCATGTTACAGTATGCTGCACGAAACGAGCATTCAGCTAGACTCCTCCAGAGCCATAAATATGAAACCACATTGTTGATACTGGACACAAGTGGACTGCTGGAAACACACGCATATGTATACACGCCCCCCCCCCCCCCCCCCCCCCTCTCACAGACAGGATCCCCACTGGGCTTAGGGGGGTTCCAGGGGGTCGTCTGACTCGTCTCCACTGAGCTAAATGATTGATTGTTATGAACCGAAGTACCGAACTGATCCTTACGGGTCTCTGTAACTCCAAGTTACATAACTCTGTGTAGTCTGTGTACTACTGTGATGAGTAAGTAATATATATACCCGTTATTACGCTATCTGGAATGGTATATTGTTAGAAAATGAACTTTACCGTGTCTTTCTCCTCGCTGCTGCTTCCCTGCTGCTCCATGTTGCACAGTTTTCTTTTATTCTTATTCTCAGTCCTCTTCATCTCCAAGTCCATTCCACTTCTTTCCCGCGGTGGTCCGGGGTGGTCCGCCCAAGCCAACGCGACCGATAACTTTAAACTTCTTTAACTTGCCAGGTTTTTATTATAGGCTAAATGTAGAGTTTTGACTGAGGCACCTCAATACCGACATGTGGTTAAATCCACACCTCGCTGCTGCTGCTGCCACACTGTTGAGTTGAGAGAGAAATGAATAAGCTGTGTCCAGAACTCCAGAAGTCCATTCCCCTCTAACACCACCGACACGCAGCCACCAGTCAGTCCACAGAACAGACACCTGGCTAGCTTTTAGCTTAGCTGAGTTTCTAACGCTGACTACTGCGTCCACATCTGTTCTGACAAGCTGTCAATCACACAGCTCTGTCCCCTGTTGTCCTCCTAGAAAACTAACCTCACGTTCACATGGAGGGACAAACTCATTGCTGCTCGTCTTGTCCTTGTTGTTGCTGGTCTAAAGTGACCCTCCACATGGAGCTTCTTCACGGTGCATGTTCTCACACCGCGTTCGCTGCTATGGTGGCAACGACGTTGCTGAACATGAAACTTCTTGTGAAAGCTAGTTGAGACAGAAGCCGCCGCGGCTAGCAGCTGCTTAGCTTCTTGTTAGCCAGTCGGCTAACGTCTATACCTGTCTAAAGCTAAACTAAGGTCTAAAGACAAACAAAGATGCCATCACCCATGACAGCAGCCAGGTGTTTTTGTCTCTGCTTTGGCGGCGGTGCGTGCTTGTTCTTCCTGGTTCAGAGCTGCGGGTTCGGTGTGTTGTTTTCTTATCTGACTAGCTCGCGGGTGTCTGTTTATAATGTATGATGATGATGTTCCATCCTCCTCGGCGCGAGACACACAACACAACTCAGATGTGAGCTGAGGTCTACCGGGGTCGCTACAGCAGCACACACATAGCCGCTGCCACACCATCAAAAGAGCTGCGCACGTTCTCGGCTGCGCGTAGCTTAAAGCTTGAGTTTTTAGACAGCTGGTGGATGGAAATTAAGCTCCACCTCCGCTGAATTCTTGCGCGACGGCCAGATTCCCGGAAACGCTCTCCTCCGCTCAAGTCTTCCGCGGAGGTGGAGCTTCTTTTCCATCCACCAGCTGTCTAAAAACTCAAGCTTTAAGCTGCGCGCAGCTTAAGAAGTGCGCAGCTTAAGAAAGTTTTGCGCTCAGGTGTGGAGACGGTGACACACATCCAGCGCACTGCATGCGGTCACATTTTTTGCCTTGAATTAATTTTAAGTTTTTTCTTTCTTTCTTTTGCAAGGCTTTTAAGGTAAGCCAAGTGATATTTTTTGGTTAAAATAAAGGTTTTTTTGTTAAAAAGTTAATTCACTATATTCTGATAGTAATCATTTCTAGAGTGTTTGTTCAACAACAGGGCTCGCCCTGTCTCTCCAGCTATTTAATAAACAGAACATTCATTTTCAGATAGGTGATAAAATTTGTGGAATGATGACACAAAGAAATGAGCATACAAAATTGGAACTAGTCTGGAACACTAAGAATTAAGCTGATAAATGGCCTTTAACAAAAAAAAAACCTTTGTTTTAACCTGAAAAACATAATCACTTACCCTACCAGTTTTTTTTATACAAGCTAGCTCATGTTAATTTCTGTATGACAAAACATACAATTCAGGCAAAAACATACCCTATGCACAACTTGCAACATCATTGCTTCCTGCATCAGTCAGTCAGATAAGAGTCGGACTCATGTTTTATAACTCTACATAAAACACCATGTCACTTTCCTTAACTGCCATGCACAATACACAATTGTTTTGTTTAAATCCTATTGTTCATTTAACATTCGTGTACTTTTAGGCTGGGGGTCGGGAGTTTAGAGTAGGGGGGTTGTAAAATCATGGACCAGTTTTATGGCGTCTGCTGCCATCTTCTGTTGGAAAATAAATCATGCAGTAAAAACTGTTCATTGGCCTGGGCCGTGGCTCAGCGGTCCAGGCACCTTGGCTGGTAATCCAGTCTGGCAGTGTAGTGTGCCGCGGGTTCGACTCCCGATCCCGACGGCCTTTACTGCATGTCTTTCCCCCCCATCTCTCTCCCCATTTCCTGTCAGCCTACTGTCTGTCCCTCTATAAAAAATATAAAATAAAGGCGAAAGCCACAAAAAAAAACATAAAAAAAAAAAAAAACGGTTCATTACTTGAATCAAATTAATTGGATACGGTAAGTAAGGTACCGTTAAATAACTTTCACCTCTACTCTGCTCGACTGCTCCAAATCATTTGGTCGTTTATGTGAGATTTGCTGTGTTATTTCAACACTAAATGTATTTAAAAGACAGAGAACATGGAGCACAACATTTTTTTATACAGTTTTATTGAAAAGGATATCTGCCCCAAAACATTTTTTAATAAAATGAACATGCATACAATTACACCAGGCTACACATCGTTCACAGCAACAAACACTGATGTACAATCCCTTCACTACAGTATGTACATACATGTGATAATGATAGTTCCTATAAAACACAAACTGGGAAATTATACAAAAAAGTAATCAGTTTTGCACCTTGCAAGTTTGTGACTTTGGTTAGCTTTATTGCTTGTTTTTAGCACTCAAGTCTTCCTGCGTGCCAAGTGTAACTAAAGCTCAGCTTCATATTAAATAAAAGTGCTCGATAAACTATTGTTGATTGTTTGTCAGATAGGCTATATGGGCCAGCTTCAATTTGATTGTCAATACAGCAGCACATTTAAAAGAGAAGAGAACATATTTAAATACAACTAAATAACTAAAAACAGGTAACATGGCACTTAAACTTAGTTACCAAGGTCTAATACATCAAAAAGCAACCAAGAAGGTTATTGCACATGGACCCAAACATTGTATGATTAAAGTAATGGTTCGCTCAAAACAGGTAGGTTGCGCACATCCAGTTCTTTGCTGGTGCTGGACAATAGATAATAACAGTATAAAAAGATGAGAAGTCCGCACTTCTCATATTTTTATAAAGTAATGGCTGGACCATGAATCCACAGTTCATGCACTAAGGGTAAGGTACTGTACAGATAACAAAATGTCAAAAAGAGAAAACAGCAATCTTACAGTAAGCCAGTGTAAATGACTTGTTTCCAAACAGCAATTATCTTGCCAATGATTGTCACAATTTCTTAAAATAAGGTCAGGAAAAAATATAGTCAGATATAGACAAATTAGACATAGATGTTCACTAAACTCATCAGCTGCAGATCTAGTAATTGAAAAAAGACAGTTGTCCAACTAGGGTTGTTCCAAAACTTACATACAAGAATTGCTAATTTGATAGGGTAAAAAGTAAAACAAAATACAAATAAAAAATATTAATAATAATAATGTGTGGTCTTACTGGTCTATTTGCCAGAGGCAATCTTTGTTACAAAAATGAAATAAAATGTTACAACACTCTTGGACCATATACCCACGAATTCAATGCACAAGTCATTTTGTGCTCAGGCTGACAAATGCTGGATAGCTGTTTGACTATTATACTGAAAAATGATCTTACTTATTAACATTGGCCTGCTAAGATGGCAAACGTGGCAGCTTACTGAAAAGGCTTTACCATGTCTATGGCTGCAGGTATTGACATTTCAGCAGTATGTCTGGGTTGGACCCATGTTTTTTGTTATATGGACAGTGTTATTATCTCCTTAAAGGACAACTTTGGGTTTTTTCGACCAAGGTTCATGTTTTAGGTTGTTATTAAAGAAAGTGTTCATTTATTTTCATTTGCTGCTTTCTTTCGTTTGATTGAATTTAGCTGTTTTTGATAGGGAGGCGGGGGCATTTGAAGTGGCTAAATATGTATTTTTCTTTTACAACATTTTACGGCGATTTCTTTATTGTAATTTACTACAGTCCGACTCCTACTAGACCCCAGTAAATTCCATCTGGCCACAGTAGTTGTTTTCCGTGTGTCTGAACGAACAACTTACTACTAGGAGGATGCCATACTGTGTGGCATATTGACCGATTCCGTAACGGGTCTCATGGTCGCAGCCTACGTATTTCCTGTAGGCGGAGACGACACATCTGCGGTTTGCCACTACTGTTGGAGCAGCCATAAACTACACAGGTTCATCCCGATGTTCTGGGCATCTTTGTAATGTTAGTGTTAGTAAAAAGCAGGTAAAAGAGTAACGTTTGAGGCAGACTAACATCAGTCACTTTTCCATTCACTGTAGTAGAAGCTTGGTGCGTGGAAACCGCAGATGTGTCGTCTCCGCCTACAGGATATACGTAGGCTGCGACCATGAGACCCGTTACGGAATCGGTCAATAGGCTCAATATGTCAGTTTGTCACCTCCCCCTTCACATTCAATATAGATAAAATTGTTAAAACGAAAGAGAGCAGCAAAAAAAGAAAGAAAAAACAACAACATTGTTTTACTTTCTCTAATAACAACTTAAAACATGAACATTGGTTGAAAAAAAAACTAAAGTTGTATGTAACATCTAAGAATACAGTATGGCTTCTTTTCCACAAGCTGTTCAATTAACATGCAACTATTTTACAAACTAACAAAAACTAGCCTCAACAGAAGCTAACAGGAAGCACTTAGTTTGGTTTGGCATTTTCAAAGCCCTGTTCTTCTCACTGGCTGGTATTTGATTTTATTCCTGAATACCTGCTGGGGTCCAAAGCATGGTCTCAAATAAATGTGGGGAAACACTTAAGCTGAGGCCCTTAAGCCCTTTGAAGCACCTACTTAAACAATATAACACCTGACATGTACAGTAAGATCATTCACATTCATAAACCATCACAACTGTCAAAACATTGCTCAGTGCCTCACAATCACTCAAGCAGTAACACTCAAACAGGTTGTGTTTCACCAACCAATCGGAGAGCCAACCAGGCCAACCAAGGTTTTCCGGTTTTCCCTTTTGGACAGGAAGTCACTCATGAACCAGAAGGAAGTTGGGGCTGGTGTATTACAGGAAGGCCGCTTGCGAGGGCCGTTGGTGGTGTAGGGCTCCCAGGCCTCTGGTGGGCCCCAGGACAGGAGGAGTTTTCGGGTGATGATGGGGCCTGTTGCAGGGGCCTCATGACACCCCAACCAGAAGAGAGGCTGAGCTCACAGAACGCTCCTGCATCTTCACCTGGGCAGAGAGCAGAGCAGAAGATTTTGAGTACTGTTTTTAATTGCCACATTTTATTTGATGTACTGGTACTGTAAACGTGGGGAAGTAATGATTGGTTGCAGAGCATCAATTATTTGTATTTATTTTATTTTTTTAATATTGGATAGGGGCAGGTAAGATAAGTAAGATTTATCTTCTTCCTGCTCCGTTTCTTTTCTTTTTATGGAATATGTGAAAAAGTAAAGGGTAAAACGAATATAATCATGTAAAATCATAAATTAAATGAAATAAATAAATATGAAATGAAACTTATGCTTTAAGAAGGATTTAGAGGCGATGGATGAGAAAGAGAGACAGCGAGAGACTTTGTGTGTTCCAGAAAGACGTGATTTCTTTCCAGAAATAGAATAACCTAATTAACCAAGTGACATTGAACTTGACAAAGGCTCATTAAATCTCCAATCCAGAGCAATACGTGAGTGACATGCAGTACATTACATGGTATTCATTCACCCTAATCTCTCTGAGGATGAGGATGAGGACCCAGTTAAAACCATCTTAAACCATCATAAAACCTCATCTTTAAAGCTGCAATCCTTACGTTGTATTAAGGATTACTCCCTCGTCTGACATTGAGGTAATTACAACAATGTCTGATGTAAAAATATATATAATTTAAGAAAAACTGCCATTCTGGTGCACCATAGTCTTCAAATAACCTTATTGTCAACGAGTCGATGTCCTACCTGCCATTTTTAAACCTCTCAATGGAAGAGTAGGGAAACTACCTCCAACACCACTGCAGATGTTTTAGTTACAAAGTATTAACATACTTACCATACAGAATAGTTAAAATAAATAAAAGTCCCAGATTGTAGCTTTGTGATTGTGAGTTATAAAGCACTTGTATGGGTTAATAACCTCTACGGTACAGTGCTTGTTCCATCCTCAGCTTTCAACACAACAAAAGCACACTCACTGCAAACCATGAGGAAAAGCCCACTGACCAGGGCCCGTGACTATCAAGCATCTCAGCATCACTACTAGGCTGAAAGGTTGACTAGGATAAAAAAATAATAATCATAGTAGGACATATAATAGATAGTCTGAGTGGCTTGATACAGGCCCAGAATTAAAGCAGGAAAAGACACAATTTTCACTGCCAAGTGAAAATGCTGATCCAGAAATGTAGGCACACCACACCAAGGGGGCCATACCTTTACTGGCACAGGAGGGACGTGAGGAAGAGGAGGGAAGAGAGAAAGAGGCATGGTGGAGGGATGATATCCTAAGCTCATTATCCTAGAAAGACTCAGCAGGAGACAAAGAGCGAATGAAAGAGAGAGAGAGAGAGAGAGAGAGAGAGAGAGAGAGATAGAGGGAGGGAGAGAGAGAGAGAGAGAGAGACAGAGAGAGAGAAATGAGCAGAGGAGATAGAAGGAGATGAGGGAGAGAGACAGTGAAAGGAGAGGAAATAATGAGAGCGAGTGGTGGCAATGATGAGATAGAGAGAGGAGAAGGAAAGACAGTACACGTTGTTGTAAAAAGTGACCTGTAAGAGTTAAATGATCAGTTCTGAATTTTAATGTTCAGACTGAACCTGACAAAATCAGTGGAATCTGTCCACACATTAGACCTTCTTTGTTGCCAGTATGGTGAGGATATTCTAGCGTACTCATAGTCCATTTGACGAAACATTAGGTCACATCATTGCATTCATTATCAGTGGTCTGGTATAAACACATGCAACACCTTGGCAGAAGGATCTCACTCACCTCCAAGTTTGTCTTGGCTTTCTTCAACACGTCCCGTGTTCTTGACACTGTAAACAAACAAAATGTAAAGCGAATGTGAATCATGCTTTAATGTAATAAACAGTATGTACATTATGATGAGTGTTCATTTAAAGCTGCAATCTGTACGTTTTAGAGTAGGGAGACCAGATATTATAGTTATATTGAGCGCATCACTGCATGCCTGGCTGACATCTCACAGTGGATGTATTCTAACCACCTCAAGCTGAACCCAGAAAAGAATGAGCTTCTCTTCTTCCTAGCTAAGTCCTGCCCCATGCCTTGGTAACGTCTGTCCCAACAGCCAGGAACCTTGGTGTTGTCCTGGACAGTCAGCTCTCGTTCAAAACATACATTACAGCTGTCACTCGATCCTGTAGGTTTACACTCTATAACATACGACGAATTAGACCGTTCCTAACCCAGGTGTCAGCCCATCTCCTAATCCAAACAGTCTTGTCAAAACTTGACTATTGTAACTCCTTCCTTACTGGCCTACCGGCATGCGCACTTAAGCCTCTCCAACTGATCCAAAATGCCGCAGCTCGCTTGGTCTTCAACCAGCCAAAATTCTCACATGTCTTCCCCCTTCTCTGCTCCCTCCATTGGCTCCCGGTCGCTGCCCGCACAGAATACAAAACTCTGATGCTGGCATTCAAAGCAACCAAAGGTATGGCTCCCCCATATCTTGCAAGTCTGATCGAACCCTACAAACCCTCCCGTGCCCTCAGAACAGCCAACGCAGGGAAGCTGGAAGTACCTTCACTAAAAACACCGGGACAACACTCCACACGTCCCAAACTCTTCTCCCTTCTGGCTCAAAAACTATGGAATGCACTTCCCATTACAATCAGAACTGCAGCCTCACTCCCAATCTTCCGCCGTAGTCTGAAAACTCACCTCTTCAGACTCCAACATGGCCCGTAGCATTTGTCCTAGCCCTGACGACCTTACAGGCGTATGCAAAGACTCAATTTATGTAACTTAGATAGCATTTTATGTAGACTTATATAATTTGATGTAGACATAGCACTATAAAGTATATGCATATGTTTCATTATATAGATATTCCACTGTTACGTTTTTAGCTTACGTATGATTCATGATAACTACCTTTTTATGTATGTGATGTTGTATTGCCATGCTTTTTGTTCTTGCTTAATGTAAATCGCTCTGGATTAAGAGCTTCTGCTAAATGCCTAAATTGTAAATTGTAATTGTACCATATAGATGAGTTAAAATAAAGTTTTATAAAAACAGTCAAATTCAATAATATCTTTCTTTAAAAGAGTTCCGGATTGCAGTTTTAAATCTCAAGAGTTCAAGTGACACTCAGTGATATAATTTTGCAGTGATAGTCGTATCTTGTCTCTAGATAACTCAACTCCTCATTATTAATCTTAACATAGAACAAATGCATTAGCCACGGATGTCAGAGAGAGTTAGACTGACTGCAGAACTAGGAGATTAGAAAGATTAACGGAACAGAGAACAGTAAAGTAAAAGAGAGACTGATCGAGAGATAATAATTTAGAGCAGTGGTTCTCAACGTGGGTCCTTAGTCGGTTCCAGGGTCCATTATTGATAGTTAGGGACAAAATGAACCCCAGAAATGAACATTTGAATGGTCACCTGTGGCCTAATGTTATTTATATCACACAGTACATCATTATGAGACATATTTACCCTTCAACTTTGTGATTATCAAGGCTTTGTTGCATTTGTAGAAATAATGGGCCTTAAATGTAAAAAGAAAAAAAAAAAAAAAAAGGCAAAGGTCGTCGGGATCGGGAGTCGAACCCACAACACGCCGCCAGGCTGGCTTAGCACCCTAGGTGCCCGGACCGCTACAGGCCAACATGATGCTTTCTGTTACACAGGTGAACATAAATCTATAGTATGAAGAAAGCATCACTCACGTTGATTGACAATAAAGTGCTCCATTGTCTCATTGGTGCGGCTGTAGCTCTTCAGCCTCTCCATGGCGTCCCTTAGAGCCTCCTCCTGCTGTGACAGCCTCTGCCGGAGAGAGCTGATCTCTTCCTTTACTAGAAACTGCTCCTGATCACACATACGGTGCACATAAGTAAAGACACACACACGCATGATTTCACAGTTCACACGCACACGCAAGTCGCACACGCAAGTCACACACACACACACACACACACACACACACACACACACACACACACACACACACACACACACACACACACACACACACACACACACAGGCTAAAAACAAAACAGAAATTGTACATCTAAAATGGACACATTGAGATTTCTGTAATTACGTTTGCAGTGATTGCAAATTTCGGTTAGTGGCACTGATTTTAATGGCCAGTAAATACAGTCCAAATCTGTTCTGAAGCATGCACTACTGCAGTCTTGCTTATTTCAGATCAGCCATTGGCTCATCCTACAGTACATAATTTGTTTGTAATTTTTGAATAAATATGTGAAATTCTTCAGAAAACTTAGGTCAGAATTTAGAAGGCATTTTTAGAATCGGCCTCAGGAATAAATGGGTTAAGAAGATATTCTGTTGGAAACTGTAACACAGACAACTATGCTGTCAGTGGTAGTGACCTGCTTGGTGTTGAAAGTTGATTCCTCAGAGCTTGGCAGGGCTGCTCTCCAGAACATTGTAAGCAGAGAGCTGGCCTCCTCCAAGATCTGACGTAGCGTCTTAGTGTTAGCTATCATCTTCTTCACAGAGCCAGTGTCTGAAGGCTGAAATGGAAAAAGGGAGAGACAGAAAGAACACACGCACCCATCGTTTAATACGTCTGATTAGTCTATCTTAGATATGTTTCTATTGGCAGTCCTCTCTGAGGACTCATGATGCGAGTGATCATTTTACCAATCAAGCCGAGGGCACTAAGAAAGTATTACGAGATAATATTGAAAAAGAGGCTAATAAACAGCCAAAAGACACGCACATCTAAAACAAACTAGGCTGGGTGGTGGATCAAAATTACATGCTGGACAGCATAAGAATAAATGTCTGCACACAAAATTAATGCTCCCAAATGTAGTTTACTTCACCAATGAAGTAAACTACATTTGGGAGCATACATTTGGTGTGCGGACTCTATTATTCTTATCACGCGATAATACGCCTTGATTTCTTGGCCACCTTAAATGTCCATCCAATGTCTGACCATCGGTTCTTTGAGCTCTCACCTGCTCCAGGCTATACTCCCGCAGAGTCGGGGTGACCAGGGCACGGAGGGAGGCCTCCATCTTGCGGACAAGAGCGCTGCCCTCTAGGATCTGCTGCTGCAGAGCCTTGAAGTCATCCACGTGGCCAACCGCATGGCGGCCATGGCGGCTGGTGAAGGAGCCATCCGGGGTCTGGCTGTGCAAAGATGAAGCTATCGGGAAGAGGAGAGGAGGGAGCCAGGAGATAAAGACAGCCATGTCAGCACAAATGTCACTAGAAAATGTGCTCAGTATAGCACAGAAATCCACCAAACGTCATGAAGCAAGCATTAGCTTTCAAAAGGGCTACCGTGTGTAAAAACAGCTTGGCCTGACATGCAACTATCTGAACAGCAGAGTTGGTTAGGGAAGGGGTTCTCAACCCGTGGGTCGCGACCCCTCGGGGGGTCGCCAAATTATTTTAGGGGGTCCCCAAATTATTTTTTATATATATATTTTTTTAATTATTATTTTTTTAATTTTATTTTCACGATTTTTCAAAAATAGCAGACCTACAAGCTCGTAGCGCGCCACTCGGTGGCGCGCTATGAGCTTGTAGATCTGCTATTTTTCAATAGCTAAATTATAACAATGCTTAAAACACCAAAAGGGGTTCCCGCCCAAAATGGTTTAAGGTTATTGTAGCAGTCAATTTATATTGGGGGTCGGGAAGGGGCGGGGCGGGGGTCCCGAGACGTTGCCAAAGCATTTCCGGGGGTCCCCGGCCAAAAACGTTGAGAACCCCTGGGTTAGGGAATGGGGCTGAACTGTATACACTGTATGAAACCTTCCATATCAAAGTGTGCAATCCTAACGTCCTTGGTGGAGGTAATCATTTCTGTATAAATGATTAGTAATGTAATGTCCCCACTGACATTACATTACTAACTACAAAAGTAATACTATCCATGAAGATTGAAACAAAAAAAATGCTGTCCGTATAATTTATTACATGTAACATTCTTTCTTACAAATGATTACTAGTACTACTCCCAAAACAACTGAATGCAAAATAATATTGCTTGCATATGATGTGTGTGATAGTGGAAGCTCGCACCAGTCTCCACCGTAGTTTGTAGTGCAGGAGAGAGTGGACACGTAGGACTGAAAAGTCCTGTGTCTCTCACAGGCGGAGAGGGAACGTTGTCTGTGGAGAACAACAATGTGACAATGGGAATCAGTCAGACACATCTGGCAAAAACATACTCTCTCCCCATGCCTTCGGCCTGGTGGAGACAATAATACATGAGTGAGTGCGCAAAAGTACTTTGGTATGATATTGTGACATATTTATTGAGTTCTTATTACTTTTCTCTTCAAAACCTTGGCACGCTCTAGCTCTGTCATACATTCACCTAGAGAAGCTTCATTCATTAAAACTTTACAATGTTCTTCTAGAATAGAAAAATAAAATGTCTTTTAGACTTGAAATATTTCACTTTTTGAAACTTTTATTTTCGGTTATGACATCCGTCTGGGAGAGCTCGAATGAGATGACTACTGTGTGGATTTGTGATGTTGCACCCACTGTTTCTCCAGGAACAGTACCGGGCTAGTTTGTATTGTATTGTGCTCTGAATTGCATTGCTTTCTTTTGCATTGTATCAACTCTATTGAGTTTGCCCTGTTACATAACATCACAGCAGTGACATATTGTGTTCGGAAACCAGCTCCATACACTGACAGCAAGAGTGGAACTTAATAATGTATTTAACCACATGAGCCCTAGTGTCCCTATTATGGGCCTGTCATAATAGACGAAAAGTCTGCAAAAAAAAAGTCGTTCAATCATACTGACCGCCGAACAGCTTTCTCTTGGAATGAGGCTGGCTGTCCCCCTGTCCTGTAAGACGCTGTTCCAGCTGGAGGTGCAGCTCTCTAGAGTCAAGGGTCACAGTGCTGCCTCCTACACAAACACACACACATTTAATTCCTTAAATAGATGTTCTTTCTTTCTTTCTTTCTTTCTTTCTTTCTTTCTTTCTTTCTTTCTGTGTTTTTAGAGATGAACACAGTCTTACCAGAGTGTGTGCTTTTGGGTCCTCCGCCCACCCTGTGGTACATGTGGAGCTCGCTCTGCAGAGACTGGATCAGACCTCCACTCTCACACAACTGCTGCTGGAGAACACTCACCTCATGCTGGAGACTAAAGACACACACATGCAGAGACATGCATATTAATACAGGTGTCATTTAGTTGAGTGTTGCTGGAAAACAGCACCAGACACACACACACACACACACACACACACACACACACACACACACACACACACACACACACACACACACACACACACACACACACACACACACACACACACACACACACACACACACACACACACACACACACACACACACACACACACACACACACACACACACACACACAGAGTTTCACTATTCCTATACCTGTTGATGGTTTCGTGGTTCCTCTGTCGGTCCTGTTTGAGTTGTGTGATCTCCTGGCTGTGAGACTGAGCCTCCATCTGCAGCCTCCTGCTTTGCTCCGCCCACCTGTCTGTCTCTAACTCCGCCTCCTTCAGTCTGGCCCGCCCCAAGAGGACTGCTGCCTCCTGAAGGTGCTCCGCCTTACTACCATCTGAACGAGAGAGGAAATGAGGTTTGAATACAATTAATAACAGCCAGCAAAAAAAAGTCTGTCTGAGGCAAATGGGTAAGTGAAGTTCTTTGGACATGATTTAAGTATAGACGAATCCAGAAACGGGTCTCATGGTCGCAGCTTACATATTTCCTGTAGGCGGAGCTGACGTAGCTGTGGGGTAAACCTGCACGTTCACGTTTATGAACACAAGGCTGCTGTACTTTATACCTCATACTTTAAATGCTTAGTATGATGTATAAAATACAACAGCCTTGTGTTCATAAAACAGAAAGATTGGGTATTGGGTAAGACTGACGTTATGTATCGTTCAAGACCTTTCACTGCTTCGTCTCAACCATTACTCAATGGCTCTGGTCTCAGCCACCGCGGTGGATATTTTGACATTCCGTTTTTAGTTTTTTTTAATGTTGCCACTACTGTTGGAGGAGCCATAAACTACACAGGTTCATCTCGATGTTCTGGGCATCTTTGTAATGTTAGTGTTAGTAAAAAGCAGGTAAAAGAGTAACGTTTGAGGCAGACTAACATCAGTCACTCTGCCGTTCACTGTAGTAGAAGAGATGCGCCTGGTGAGGGTTTAAACCCCGCAGCTATGTCGAGTCTGCCTACAGGAAATACGTAAGCTGCGACCATGAGACCCGTTTCTGGATTCGTCTTTTAAAGGTACATTCAGTGATTTCACTTAATTCAACTATCACTTATTTTTTCTTATTTTTTGGATAATCCTCCCTACTATAAAGTGTGCTGACCATATAAGGAGTTCCTCCCTGTCCCCAGTGAGCCCCTGGGGTCAAAAAACCCTAGTTTCGGTTTGGGCTTTGGGTGGCAAAGCTTTCATCCAATCAGGATGAGAGGTGCCTTCCTCCAATCATGATCGAGTGTGGCTGGCATTGGTGCGCGTGCTGTTGGTCTGTTGTACTTCCCCCACTGTAGAGCGCGTGCATGTGCACATCTTGTTACCGGGTGGACCGGGTTTTTTTCCAAATCACCCAAATCACTGAATGCTCCTTTAAGTGTAAGTAGTTTATGCATTTGTACCTGATCACAATTAAACAGGTTCAGTTCTGTCACACTGGTTTAAGGACAGAATTCTACAATATGTGTATGGTTACCACACACAGACAACAGTATCCACTCTACTAGACAGTTTGGAAATGCGGGAACAAGTACATTGTTCTGTTGGAAAATGAAACACTACTTGGCCCAAATACTGAAATTACATTAATTACGGGTTCAAGCCTGAATGGCTGACACCCTATTGTTAACGTGCAAATTTGTATTATTCCTCTGCCACGGTTTAGCAAATTCCCATGAGATGGCATATGGTAGAGACATGAAATTTGCCCGACACAGATTTGGCCCTAAAGGGGAATTGTGTGTGTGTGTGTGTGTGTGTGTGTGTGTGTGTGTGTGTGTGTGTGTGTGTGTGTGTGTGTGTGTGCGTGCGTGCGTGCGCGTCGTGCGTGTGTGTGTGCGTGTGTGTGTGTGTGTGTGTTTTTACATTTTTACATGGGCCCTTATTTTGGAACTTTTGGGACACATAAAAAATCATTGGAATTGGTCCATCCGTTTGGCATTTGCAAATGCACAACTATCACTACTCCATTTTATTTTCCAAATACAGGATAATATTATTTTATTCGTCTGAAAACATTATTCTGGTTATTGGTTTTATATCTTGAATACACTTTCAACAGTCTAGACCCGCAGCTTTCAATTTCCAACAGCCCATGTTGGCTTGAACCCATGAATCGCTGTATATTCTTTTATTTTATATATAGCATTTGAAACAGACTTATAGCATGTCATGTAGACAGCACAATAAGTGCATTGTATGTAGTCATAGCACTTCATAGTATATATGTACAGCATAGTATAGCATATATGTATAGTTTATATGTATAGTGTCATTATATAGATATGTTCTAGTTATAGTTTATATGTATAGTGTCATTATATAGATATGTTCTAGTTACATTCTTAGCTTACGCATGTTTCGCGATAAATGCATTTTACATATGTGATGTATTCCCATGCTTTTTGTTCTTGCTTAATGTAAGTCGCTCTGGATTAAGAGCGTCTGCTAAATGCCTAAATTGTAAATTGTAAATTTTCAACATTTTAGAGTACAGTAAATAAATACAAATACATAATGTACCAATTTAAATAGAGCTTAATTTGCAATGTTTCTCTGAGTGCAATTGAGTCCATCCAGTCCTTGATCCAGACCACATGTGTATACTATACAGTAGGTGCCAATGTGTACCTCTGTTGGCCTGCTTGAGCTGGTTCTGCAGGCTCAGGTTGTCCTCCTTCAGAAGTCTGATCTCACCGGACAGCTGTCCCACTGAGTCCAGACCCTGGATGTAGATGTTGGTAGGTGCACCTGTAGAGAGGCAGACAGTTTTGATGTACTCTGTGAATAACAGACCCTTAATGTAGTGCAGTCAGTTACCATCCGCGGTCAGTTGCTTACCTTTCTCCTGGGCGGTGTTGGCTAGTCTCTCCTCCAGCTGCCGTCTTAGGCGGTCGTTGGTCTGGATAGAATCTTCTAGTCTCTGTCTCAGGCTGCGGATCTCCATGAGATGCTCCTTCATCAGGTCTGAACCTGCAGCAAAGAACAACACACTGTAGCTACACTGTATGGCATCTATGGTATATGGTACATTGGCAAAACAAATCATTGCTATTGACAATAGTACTGTATATCTCTTGACTTAAAACATTTCCACTTGGTTGGTCAAGACCTATAATCAAAACAGCCTGTTTGTTTGAATCGTTCATTATATTCATATTACTCTGGAGATGTGTCGACGTAAAAAACACATAGTCATTGTATTCTGTCTGTATGTTTACCAGTGTGACTGGCACCCGACTGGTACCCCGATGACCCTGACGACAGGTCAGCTCCTGCTCTCATTGGTCGGACACTGTAGGACATATCCCACAATGCACTGTTCTCCAGCAGACTAGCCCCAGCTTTCGTGGCCGGGCTGGCGTTCAGGCTGGCATTGAAGCTGGTAGCGCTGGCAGTGCCACCGAGTGTAGAGGGCAGGAGTCCATGGCAAGCCAGAGGCAGGAAGCCGGAGGGGTCTGATTGATGGTGGACAGACATGGGGTAACCCTGGTAAGACCCAGACTGAGGATGGGAGAACCCTGCAGTGGAAAAAAGATAAACCAATGCAAATGTAGTTTAATCCAGGGGTTCTCAACCCGTGGGTCGCGACCCCTCGGGGGGTCGCCAAATTATTTTAGGGGGTCCCCAACTTATTTATTTTTTTAAAAGAATTTTATTTTCACGATTTTTCAAAAATAGCAGACCTACAAGACCTACAAGCTCTATATAAGTTATAATTTAGCTATTGAAAAATAGCAGATCTACAAGCTCATAGCGCGCCACCGAGTGGCGCGCTATGAGCTTGTAGATCTGCTATTTTTCAATAGCTAAATTATAACTTATATAGCTTAAAACACCAAAAGGGGTTCCCGCCCAAAAACGGCCAAAAACGTTGAGAACCCCTGGTTTAATCGACTTCATGAGAAAGACTGTAATTCTTTCTCTCAAAAGGGCAGAAAACATACAGTAGATTGATTAATTGTTAGTTAACTTAACTTTGCAATCATTTATAAACCAGTACGTGTGTGTGAGACATTTATATTAGAGTGTGCCAAATCCAGAGAGAGAGGAAAAGGAGTAGAGACAGTGAGTTTATTAATTATTTCCAGGTAGAGAATAACCAAAGGCCATTGACCTTGACAAGGGCATCTCAAATCTGCATTCAACAACAGAAGTAGATATCACAGAAAAACTTCACTTCAAGCTAATTGCGTGTGAGTAGAGCTATTGTGTAATGATCAGGGTGTAATGAGTTCAACTTGAGGATAAGTGTATGGAAGACAGCCAAAGACAGCAAGAAAGGCAAGCGATTACTGTAGGCAGATTTGGATTATGCAGCCAAAGGCAAGTTAGGACCTGTCAACTCAACTCTAGTTCAGTCGGTTACAAACTAATTCCTTCTCTCCTTTTCACTTTTCCACCCTCCATCACTGTTAAAGGGCTTGTAGACAGTGCGTTTACATCGCCTAGTCATTATTACCCATAAATACTAAAGGCCTTATTATCATTTTGTCCTACTGTGCTTTAGGCTAGGGTCTGGGTCTGGATCCAGATAGGTGAAAGGTGTTAAGGAGCCCAGTCTTCATTAATCAATTCAAGCATTTGGAGGTTCGAAGATTATTAGATACCATCGTAGCTTCGACTACAAAAGATGTTAACTCGTGCTCTGGAGAGTTATGGGTGTCATGGATCATGGGTCATGGGCAGCGCCCAGGAAAACTAAATCATTGAGGACTGGGTGAGAGGTGTGAATGAGCCATGGTCCCAGAGCCGTAGCCGTTATCAGAATAAGTCTGTTCTTACACCAAACAGTTTGGTGTAACACCAAATGTATTCGATTAGATTATTATGCTAATAGTCAAACCGTCAAACAAGGAACCAATTAGTTTCTAGTTTACACACACACACACACACACACACACACACACACACACACACACACACACACACACACACACACACACACACACACACACACACACACAAACACACACACACACGAATGCATGCATGCACGCACGCACGCATGCATGCACGCACAGTGAAGTGAACACATGCACATGCACATGTGTGCACAAAGGCACATGTGCACACATCATAACCCCAACCACACGCACGCACGCACGCACGCACACGCACACACAGTACACACACACACACACACACACACACACACACACACACACACACACACACACACACACACACACACACACACACACACACACACACACACACACACACACACACATGCAGTCATTACAACGCACTTTCACTGTCTCTCAGCTGTCGCTGTAACATCTGCAGCTCCTGTTGTACCTCTGCCAGAGAGAAACCCCCCCTCCCGTTGCCTTGGTACCGAGGTCGCAAGGTGGCAGAGAGGGGATCAAAGGGCAAGGGTGCCCTCTGAATGGTAGAACGGTTGGGGTGGTAAGGGGTGGAGGTGAAAACAGGGCCTGGAGCTGAGAATGGGAGAGCGGTGGACATAGGGACTGAAAACAGTCCTGCTATGGATGGAGAGAGAAACAGTCCTGCTATGGATGGAGAGAGAAGAAGGAGGAGAAAAAAAGAAAAGAAAAGAAAAGAAAAGAAAAGAAAAGAAAAGAAAAGAAAAGAAAAGAAAAGAGGTGGAACAGTAATAATGAAGAGGAGTAACTCATAGCCATAGAGGAATAATAAGAGGTACATACAGCTATGGAGTAAAAACAGGTTTGACATGTGATCTTGTAGCTAAATGTGAGTGAAAAGTCCTAACTGACTGATTTAGAGTAAACTACAACTTCTACAAGCCAGCTTGTGATTTTGTTCCACAAGTCAATGATGACTTTTGCTTTTTTAGGGTAGCCTTTCATCCAACTTTTGGACAAGTAGCTCAGCTCAGCAGTTTCACCACTTTCATACCTGTCTGACTTTGCGTGTCAGCTGCCTTGTGAGGAGGACAATGCATGCTGGGACAGCTGACAGAGGACAGGGCTCTGTGGGAAGAGGCGATGGATGGAGGGACAGAGGGATGATGTGACATGGTACCGACGTAGGAGTGACAATCTAAGGAGATAAAAGGAGTGACAGATGGCATGATGAGTCATGGAATGAGAGTGCCTGTTTTTAACTCTGAGATTATACAAATGGAATGAAATGGACCGTTACAGGTCCATTTCATTCCATTTGCATGCTCAGAGTTATAGACCCATAAAGGCCTATTCATACTCCAGTTTTAGGTGGTTAGTAAAAACAGAGAGATAGGTTGGGGTGAGCGGTGGTGAGTCGCATATCGCCACGGCGTGATGTCATATTGTAGTTTTTGGTGGTCACCTTATCACCTAAAACTGGAATATGAATAGGCCTTAAGGCTCATACATAGTCTGGATTTTCGGTGGTTAGGTGACCACCGAACTACAACATGACGTCACGAGCCGCGGTGAAGAGCAAACCACCGCCACCGCTCCAGCCCTTCTCTCTGTTTTTACTCACCACCGCTCAACGTTATTTCAGCTCCGGTGGTCAGCTCACCACCGAAAATCCAGACTATGAATAGGCCTTTAAAGGTCTTTTTGGTTCCTAACTAAAAATCATTTAGCTGGCAACCCCCTGGTAACCCCCTCAAGGTCCCTTGGGGGGGTCCCCGGACGCCACATTGTGTACCAGTATGCTACAGTATGTGTCCAGAATGTTTACCTGTACTGGTCCTACTGGGAGCCTGGGGTTCCTCCTGTCCAAACTCACTGGCAGCGTCAATGTCAGAGCACAGCTCTGCATCCTCATTGGAGGAGCCCTGCTCGTCAGACACAAAAGAGATGCGGTCCGATTGGTCGGTAGTCTCGGACAGTCCGTGGCTGCTGCAGGGTGTCTCCGAGCGCTGCTGCTGCTGATGGGACTGGTGCTGGGTGAGTTTGGCACGCAGAGACTCGATGACCTTGTCTTTCTGCTGTAGCTCCTTACTTAGCCTGTGAACATATGAGTCATGATTAGTTCATTATTTGCACACAATGGTGAAGGTGTACAAGATAATAATACAATGTAAATAATTAGAAATGTGCAGAAGAGATATGAAGTTTATTATACAAGTGATTATACCCCCCTAAATGAATGAATGAATAATCACAGTTTGTCCTGTGAAACTCTTTAAACTAATAAGGTTCTTCATTGAACGAATAAGACATTTAATATAGAACAACAATAATAAAATAAATCCAAATACTAGTTCAGTCAGATAACTCATGAATAGTTTGAGACCATTAATAGATTGAGAACATTAAATGTAAATACAAGTGTAAATATATATCTATTTGATCTTGGTATTCAGGCTCTGCTACATACATTACTCCCTGGAGATATAACAAACCCTCCAGGGGAAAACAGAACCCTTAGGGAAAGCAGAGCCTACTGGTGCTGCTGAGGTGGTGCTGGGAGCAAACAAAGCACATCAGCACATGAGTGATGATGCAGCGTCTACCTCGCGTCTACCTCTCCAGTGTTATGATCCTAGATAACAATTTCTATGCATTTGATGTATTACCTTGTGTTGTTCTTGCTTATTGTAAATCGCTCTGGATTAAGAGCATCTGCTATATGCCTAAATTGTAAATTGAGTGTCTGCCTGAACTAGCTCACAGGCTATGTATCATTTAAAACAAAAAAAGACAAAATAATGGAAAGAATAGCTATAGCTATGAGTGATGTGGTTCTTGAACAGATGTTGACCGAAGTCCCTAGGGCTCTATCTAGATTCTAGAAAGAGAATGTGACATCACACCATGTTGTTTTGATAGTGCAGACCTCACAAGGTCAAGATGGCGCCACATTGCTCCTTCTTGACACTATAGCCTCCTCATTTTTTCCCTCTACACAAAATGTCTTTGCTGAAAATAGCCAAATAGCTGCTATTTTTGGCGAATGTTGGCAAGAACATGAATGCTAGGGTTCAAGCGATTAATTTATATTTTGCAATAAATGAATGCAAGATAAATAGTAATCCATATTGTAATAATGAACCACTTAAACCTTATATACAGTTGACTGGGAAATATTTCCCTATAAATCCTCGGCATTACTGTACATCCAGTAGATCCACAAGAGACATTAGAGATAGTAGATCAGGCTATAGTACAGTCCATACTGATATATGTTATGAATAATGTAAGCCAATCATAGAAACACAAACACACAAGGGACAGTCAACTAACCTACATTATATAGCACATTATAGCCAGGCGTTGCATTCAGTGTCCCCCACAGTTGATGAAATTAACAGCAATTTGATGGTGTGTTTTGAGTTTTGACACATGGACGGTGAGTTGAACTCTAAAGCCATGCCATGGTACATGTTTAGAACCACCACAGATAGACAGTCACACAAACTATCATTGTTATTATGTTATGTTTTAAACCTAGCCCCAAAGCCTGAGTTATACTTGGTTGCGCATGGTGCTACTCATCAAAGATAGCTGAGCTTCTGCGACATGCTGAGAGCTATACATCTGCTTGTGGATCTGCTATCTTTGGTGTGCAACATGCCAACATCGGTGCACAACCATCATGTATAAATCAGGAATACCTCTAACCCCAACCCCTCAAACCCCCAAAATGCCAAATCCTAACCGCAACGTGAACGTGCGTCCAAGAAAATGGACTATTATATTCAGTCAGACAGGTTCAATAATGCCTTACACTAGGGCTCTAGCTCTTGGACATACAGTATTAGTCAAATGTAAATGTAAAACATAGTTACTATCTATTATACTTTTGGGGACTTTTGTGCCTCACAAGTAATACAAGGACAAACGCATGCACTACTTTGGAGCCATTATGTCCATGCTCTAAAACTGTATTTTAAGCACATCCCATTACATAAATGTCAGAATCAGTGAATGCATTAACTTCTGTTTCACCTCCTCTCACTGCTGCCCAGAAGCAAACTAAGCTGATTGCCAAAAACACATTGGAAACACACCGTGCAGATCTCAAAAATTGCCACAGTCTATGACTCTACTATTATGTGCTCATTCTTGTTTTCAACGTCCTCACACCTCATCATTCATCTCATTTGCATCATCATCATCATCATCATCATCATCATCATCATCATCATCATCATCATCATCATCATCATCATCATCATCATCATCATCATCATTCATTAATTTCTTCATACATCATCATCATCATCCCTGTCTGTCTGTCTGTCTTACTTGTCCAGTTGTGTGAGCAGTGCTCTCTTGTCCCTGTCAGAGTGTTTCCTGAGCAGGAACAGCTCTCTCTCCTGGGCCTTCCAGTCCCACAGAGAGAAGGAGAACAGAGAGTCTCTGTACAGCGGGCTGCTCTTAGACAGCATGCCTTTCCACAGCGGAGCCATAGGCCCCTTCAGCCCCCGGCTCACCTGGCCAGTCTGCCCGGACAAAATGCCTTCTGCCTGAGCTACAGAACCAACATCCCCGCCCCCTTCTCTCCTCTCTTCCGTCACGGTCCTGGTCGTGCCTTTCTCGTCCGAGGACACTGCAGGAAGTCCGGCACAGCTGTTGTCGTTGCCGTTGTCACTAGGGACCGCCTCCGTGGCGATTGGTCGATGGGTCTCCACGCTAAACGAATATTTTTCATCAGCGATGTGGCTGAGGCGGTGAACCCAGTGGGCGAGTGACAGCAGGTGCAGTGACGAGGAAGAGCGTGATTGTGGGCTAAAAGGTTGGAGGGTTGGACTGAGGGATCATCAGTCATGTGAGCAAAGCAGACTAAATCTGATTAGGTCCCTTCTAGAGATGGATGGGCATCCCTGTGGAGCTGCAGTATGGTGGCCTTCCCCCGCCCAGCTGCTAGCTACTAGTAAATACACACTCACACAAGGGATCAATCAGGCTTCAAGTGGCTATACGACACGTGCTGCCCAGTTCAGATCAGCAGAGCTACTCCAAGTGGGAGCGCAAACCCTTAAAGATCCACAGGTAACACTGATATGGTCTGTGAATAGGCAGCAATAACACTCTATCCACACAGAGGGCCAGTCAGGGGGTGGTCCAGTAGAGCACCACAAACAGTTCAGCATGAGCTCAGGTCAGCCATAGTGGTTCTTTATTCCCAGTAAATGTAGACTACAGCACTATCATATTATCCCACTTGGATCATATGACTATAGTGAAAGCTGAACCTGGGGCAGTGGACATGACCCGAATTTAAATGAATGGTCACTGCTATGGTCATATGTGAGACAGCGTGCTCTGACACACTATGACTCAAAATGGCTTATATTCATTTGCCCGAGGAAAACAGTAGCCACACTATGTCCCTCCCGTGTTCTATCTCTGTTTCTTCTACTTATCTGTTTCAGTTTCTCTCATCAACACACCTCTCATCTATCTATCTATCTATCTATCTATCTATCTATCTATCTATCTATCTATCTATCTATCTATCTATCTATCTATCTATCTATCTATCTATCTATCTATTTTATTTATTTTATTTATTTTAGTCCTCCTGTGTTAGGCTGTATTCCAGTCCCAGCTCTGGATAGGTCCTGTTGTCCTCGGGGAAGGGCTTCTTCTTCTGAACATTCCATAAATCAGATTTAGCCTCTTTCCTCTCCTCCGACCAGCAAACACAGAACGGACAGAGGTGGTGAAGAGAAGAAGAATCCGAGATGGGAGAGGAGAAGAGTGTAAAGCGGTCGTCTAGCCCCGGGGGGTTCTTGTGTTCATGCTGCGCTGACCCTCACAGACAGGAAAACTGTTGAGGTTGAACGTTCACGCATAAACCAGCACATCCTCTGCCTTCTGGCTGTCCAGTTCAAATTGTACACTGACACACTCTGCGCATCTTCGATTCCCCTTGCTCTGTGTCTATAAAGAAAGAATGCTCAAAATAAAATGAAACTGCTTGGACTGAATGCTTCCAGAACATTAGCAAAGGTTCAGTCGGTTGGAGTGGTGGTCATCCATCAGACAAAACAAAAAAAAGCAAGAAAGTGTTCAATCCAACTGAAGCGCTGGAAAAGGTCAAGAATCGATTCCAGAGAAGTTCAGGAGTGAATGTGCAAATGTAATCCTCTGTCCTGGATCAAACTACCTTGTCCGCAGCAAAGACATTGTAGACATTGCAGTTCCTTCACATCAAAAGCTCTCGTATTTCCACAACTGTCAAAGTCTACAGCAGGACTGACGTACACGGTACAGTAGCTGGATGCTGCACCATGCGCTACTCTTGATATTATGCAGCAACATTCTATCTCTTACTACCCCCCCCCCCCCCCCCCCCCTCTCTCTCTCTCTCTCTCTCTCTCTGCTTTTCTCACCATTGACAGGCAGCCTCTCTCTCTTTCCCTGTCTCTTGTGGGGCTTTAATTGTTACTGACCTATTTCCCTCTCCATGCGAGGTCTTAATAACTTAACCTGATTAGAGGCCATGTCAACACGCGCTCAGCCCAGCTAGCGAGTGCACACACCTCAGCCTAATTACGCCATCAATACGGATGCAAGAGAACGCACACACACACACACGCACGCACGCGCGCGCGCGCACGCGCACACACACACACACACACACACACACACACACACACACACACACACACACACACACACACACACACACACACACACACACACACACACACACACACACACACACACACACTACTATATATGAGAGTACGGATAGCATTTATAAAATAGTGTATGAAATAGCTCACACAAACTTAGTTTCAGCATTAATCTGTATTTAAATTAAATGAGAAAAATCAAGCCAATGCACATCTGCTTTCCTTCACACTCTTACTGGTAGAACCTTAATGGACTGGCAGGCACTAAAACATAGTTAAGTCCACATCTGGACAACCATCTGTACAACACACACACACACGCACACGCACACACGCACACACACACACACACACACACACACACACACACACACACACACACACACACACACACACACACACACGCATACACACACACAAAGTACAGTATACACACAAACTCTTGCCGTCTGTCTGAGAGAGAACTAATTACCCACAATGCATTGGGATTTGTTGGGCTTGGGTTATGCTCAACCAAATCTCACCACTTTTCTTCCACTACAGAGAGGAAACTCCAACAGGGAGTGCAAACCCATGGTCACCAGGTGAATACATACAGTACTGTAGTATTCTATAGAGCGTCGCAGCCCCGTCCCCTTTCATGACGACAAGCGCCCTGGAAGACCATTTCCAATTAACTTTTCCCATAGACGTTTCTTTATTTATTTAAAGACCTGTAAGCCTCGGTCAAAGCCAACTCGGATCGTGACAACTCATAATAATAAGAAACAAATAATTAGAAAAAAGAAAAACAACAAAAAGTGTTGTACCCTGCCCTTTTTTTCTTCTTTCTAATTATTTGTTTGGCCCCAAAAAAATTGTTTGTTGTCCTGAGTTGTCACGATCCGAGTTGGCTTTGACCGAGGCTTACAGGTCTTTAAATAAATACTTTATGAAACGTCTGTGGGAAAAATGAATTGGAAATTGTCTTCCGCGCCGCTCGTCGGGGGCGGGACTGCAACGCTCTATATGCATGTCGTTTTACATCCATAAGCTAGAGCTAGATCAAGTCTATGGAGGGTTTCTCAAAGAACAGAACGTATTTTGTACACATTTAAGTTATCAAATTCAAGGATTTAGTTTCATCTCTTGTGGAAATTACAGATCTAGTCTCTGGCTTCTGGCTTTGTAACATGGTTGATCACATTCATAACAGGCTCTACAGTCTAATACCACAGCAATGAGATAGAAGGAACTATGTTTTACATTTACATTTGACTAATACTGTATGTCTAAGAGCTAGAGCCCTAGTGCAAGGCATTACTGAACCTGTCACTCATACAGAGGAGACCTGTGCTTTTTTATGAAAGTGCAGGCTTAGTTTATGAAATATAGATATATTATAAAGCATTACATAAGATTATTAGATGTGAAATATAAACCTCTCTCTTCGTCCTTCTCATTTATTAACCTTTCATTCATCTCCCCGTTGCCCTTCTTGTCCCAGGCACATGCAGAATGGTGTGCATACATATGCATGCAGGGGACATTCTAATCCCAAATGGTCCGTGCCTGCAGCAAAGTTATTCAGGGGGCAGGGTGGTCAGGGCCAGTTGTCACGTGTCTGACTCTCCGCGTGTGAGCATGTACGTGCGTGCGGCGCACACACAGTCACACACACACACACACACACACACACACACACACACACACACACACACACACACACACACAGCAAATCATGCGTGCACAATGCTTAGTCAGAGGTTAATCTGAGTGCATGTGATGTAGGATGGTCTACTCTCTGTTGAGTCAGAACATGGTAGGGTGATTACAGCATTATAACAGCTCACGAAGTGCTTCTATAATGTTAATATAATGTTCCTCTTACTCATCTCGTTCTACCTTCTACCTTCCTCCCTCTCTTCCCTTCATGTCTCTCCTCATGTCTCTCTCTTCATAAAGACAAGACAGTCATTTATGCTCTGTTGTATTATATAACGACACTGTACGCCGTATTTCAGCGTGTGAGGCCGCTGGACGTTGAAGCATACTAAATCAGCCTTCAGGGTCCTCAAGTTCCACTGTTTGCCTTATTAGCCGACTGATCAACTGGCTAATGCGTGCCCTTGGACATGCTGCAGCTACAGTAGAGCAAGTCTATGGAGGATCTCTCAAAATAACAGAAATATTATAAATATTATATATTACAATAGTACACGTTTAAGTTATAAAATTCAAGGATTCTGTTTCGTCATTTCGACATTACAGACATTACAGATCTAGTTTTTCTGGTTTTGTAACATGGTTGGTACTGTCTAATACCACAGCAGTGAGATACAAGGAGCTATGTTTTAACATGGTTGGTACTGTCTAATACCACAGCAGTGAGATACAAGGAGCTATGTTTTAGATATTTTTTTCGATCGTTATAACAGTGGAAAATTGTTGGCCGACGGCTTAGGAAAATGGGGGGAAATTTTAATTGGGGTGTGTAATTGATACTTTTTTGGATTAACTATTAGTTAATAGATGTTAATTAGTCATATGGTTCCTCTGTGACGATAGAGTGAGTCTCTGATACATTCTCATAACACACTGTTTCTATGCTGCTGTTATACTGTTACTGGAAACCATGACAGAATTATGTAGGCCAGGTAGGCACTGGCAAATACATAGACATATTATGGATATAAACACACACACACACACACACACACACACACACACACACACACACACACACACACACACACACACATGCACACACACACACACGCACATACACAGCACTATAACTGACCGGATGGCTAGCAGTTCTGTCTTGTCATCTGGAACTTCTGAATGATCTCCTGTTGGAAAGACAACAAAGAGCACTTACATTACATCACCGTCTTGCCATATGTACAGTATGTGACGTGTGTGTGTGTGTGTGTGTGTTTGTGTGTGTGTGTGTGTGTGTGTGTGTGTGTGTGTGTGTGTGTGTGTGTGTGTGTGTGTGTGTGTGCGTGCGTGCGTGCGTGCGACTGTGCGCACGACTGTGCATGCGTGCATGTTTTTGGTGTGCTGAAGATGTGACATCAGTTGGGATCAAATTGAGGTGAACTCATAACTACAGAACGTTTTAGTTAACTATAGTAATAACCTTGTTGTGAATGCATCTCCATTTTGTACATGCACCTCTGTGCAGTGTGTGGGGACTTGAGCCTCCGTCACTGTGTGCTATTGATCACTTCACCATGCTACTGTATGATCCTCTTTACTTACGCCCACTGATCTTGGCGCTGACTCGCTGTGCCAGGGCGCTGCTCTGTGCTAGCTGGTCTCTGAAGCTCTGGCCCATGTAGTAGTCAATGTCATTGGCTCTCAGCAGCTCCTCAAAGGCCTTGGTGGTGTCTCCCAGATGCTGGGTCAGGATGTGGCACACCCCCCGACCCTCACGCATCCGCTGGCGCAGGTGGGAAAGCTCCTTGGCCTGAGTCTGGATCAGTGTGTCAAATTTACTACAAGAACAGTGACAGAGAGAGGGAGGAGAGAGAGATGAGTCACATATGCATCTTGGCAGGACTAAAAACCTAAAGGTTAATTACATTGGCTTACATTAATTGTGCCCATTAGTATTAACGTTGAGGAATGACTGTGAAATGATGTGAATGCTGCAGGAGAGGGCCTTTCAAGCATGACCAACACTGATTTCCTGTGAGCACCAGAGTATACTATACAGGCCAAATCAATTTGCTGGATTTGACTGGATCAAGTATGTTTTACTCAGATTACAGTGGATGGCTACAGATGACACATGATGAATGGAACAGCCTGCCCTCTCCATGAACTCACTAGAGAGACATCAATGCTTTAATCCCATTTAACCAACAGACCCATTTTCATATTGCTGTTGGCAGGCCCTACTATTTTTCTCAGTCCCGCCCCCGCCTCCTGGATTTTGGGCCATTCCCGCCGAGACATTTAGTCTATGCGCTTTAGTATGGTGGTTGTGGTTTGTCACATTGTGAGTTTATAGACATCCTTATAATAGATATCTACTCAGTGCACCATCGTATTTTAGTTAAATGGTCCCATGACTGCGGTTGCCAGTCTTCCGGAAAAATATGTGCCCAGAGGTCTCATGTGCCCATTGTACCGGTTACTGAAGAAATCTATTAAACTGAATGGAATGGAAAGGAATGGAACGGAACTAAAGGAATCAACTAAAACCACAGCAGACCCTCACCTGGACCAGATGGAAGCCTTGCTGTCCTCGCCAGCGGGCATCTTGCCACCTTTTCTAAGCTGGTCCTCCAAGGCGCCCACACGGCACACCAGCTCTTGGAGGTCCTTGTCTGGGTGGGGATGACGCGGCGAGGCCATGGGGCCTCCATCAGAGGACTGCCACCCCTCGTCGTCCTCGGCCCCACTCTGGGAGGGAGAGGCCTGGAAGGACCAGTTGACTTTGCGGGGGGTGGAGGGTCCGCCGTCGCTGGCGGTGGAGAATGAGCGCAGGCGGCCCTGCAGCCCGCGGATCACGGCCTGAGAGCGGGACAGCTGGGAGCGCAGCTCCTCCACGAGGCGCTGCAGAGAGGAGACCTCGTCCCCACCGGTGCCAGGCTGGGGTGTGGTGGTCTTGCTGGGCCAGTACTCAGAACCACCCTCCAGAGAGGTGCACATCTCCAGATCATCAAACTCTGTCAGTGAACACATGCAGTGCCTTTAGTACACATGTTCACATGGGATTTCCCACTGTATGCCTCCCCAAGCTAAGAGGAAGTGCTTTATCCATGTCAATGCCATTCACATCTTGTGATTATAGTGAGTGTTCTGAGTTCTACACACACACGCACACGCACACGCACAAACACACACACAGAAACACACACACACACACACCACTGTGTCCATCATCAAACTCAGAGTGGAACGGACAGTGGATCCATTAAATTAAAAACAGTTTATGTAATCCTTATGTAAGAAAGAAAAAAGTTTAAAAGGTCTGCCAACCCTTTGCTTTACTGCCCTCTAGTGTCAACCATATATACTGTATACAGTACATGCACAGTAGCTCACCAGGACTGCTGGTGTCTTCTCTCTCAGCCTCGGTCTCACTGCGGCCACAGGTCTCATAGCCCAGGTCCTGTAGGTCCACCTGGACCTGCTTACTGTCCTGCTTCACCGATGTCTCCGCTGCAAGGAGGAGAGAGACAGTATAATACAGACAGTTTATTACTGTCTGTATTATTATTGTCTATGTAGACCACCAAGTCACATTTTTCACATATTGTTCTACAGTGAGTGTCTATACTGCACAATACAACACAGGATCTATTAAGTTTGCGTTTACTGCAGTCCAGTTCGATTCCAATGTACACTTTGGACTGTAAGACGACATCACATGTCCACTCACTGAGCAGGTCCCTGTAGTCTTTGATCTGCTCGGCCTGGGCCTGGACCGTGGCTTCAGACACCATCAGTCTCTCCTGCAGTTCCTTGCTCTCCTGCTGCAGACGCACCGCCTTCTCGGACATCACCGTGGCAACGGCGCTCTGTTGCCTGCTGGCTGAGAGTTCCTTCTCTTCCACATCGTCCTCCTGATGCACACACGTGCATGCACACACACAGACAGACGCACACGCACGAGTACACACAAATACACACACACACGCACGTGCACGCACGTGCACACACACACACACACACACACACACACACACACACACACACACGCACACGAGACGGAGAAAGAGGGGACCATTTTAGTCCAGATTACCTCCTATACAGACCACAGGGAGTAGCAAGTAAATTGTATGTCAGTCATGTGTGACATTCCTTTACATTCCTTTTTGAGCGGTGCCTCCGCTCCATTACGCAGCTATGTGTATGTATGTATGTATGTATGTATGTATGTATGTATGTATGTATGTATGTATGTATGTATGTATGTATGTATGTATGTATGTATGTATGTATGTATGTATGTATGTATGTATGTATGTATGTATGTATGTAATCCCCCCCACAGGTGGGATTTTCTTTTTCTGGTTCTTGAGTGACTTAAAAGTATTATGTTATTGTCTCGGTTGCATGAAAATGAACCTCATTTTGATTGAGAATTTGTTTGTTGGAGATTGTGCCTTTCAGAAGGCCTTGGGGGAAATAATGATGTAATTTGGATGGAATTGGGAGGTTCTTGATTAACAATAGCCAAAACTTGTAAAACAATCATCTGTGCATTATTATCCATTAACATTTTCAACTGACAACTCAAAAGAGTACACACTACACAGTGGATTTATTTTGGACATGGGATTGGGAATAACTTCAGTCTCCTGAGAACGAGGTAAAAGACCAGAGCCAATCAGCAATGGGGGCTGGCGGTCCAACCGCAACGGAGCTCGTCAGTCTATAAAGTAAAAACATATATATATCTACAAGCCACTACTGAATTAAGTTGTCATTCATGGTACCGTTTAGCTTCAGAAAAAATATATTTCACAACTCGGTACACTATAAGTTAGTATTTGTTTTTTCTTCAACAGAGTAGTACCTGCCCATGTACGTTTTTGTTCCACAGGAAGAAATTAAGATAAAAGTGGACGCCCCCTAACTTTCACTTCAACAGTTCCCAGGTTCTTGTTACCTGTGGGGAGTGGGAGAGCAGGACCCCCAGGTCCAGAGAAAGCGGCCTGTTTCCTCTCCTCTTCCCCAGGCTATCTCTCATCTGGGACTTGGGAAGACGGAGCTCACAAGCATCCCAGGCATCCCACTGCTCAGAGCAATCCTCCTCCTCCTCCTCCACCTCCTCCTCGTCCTCCTCGATAGTTACATCCAACTCTTCATCAGCCCCATCTTCGTCCTCGAACAAGTTCTGTTCTTCACACTGTTCTGGGGCGTCAGGATGCAGTCGTGCAGTCGGTTGGTGCCGTAGGCCGTCGTTCTCCGCACGCAGACCGAAGAGGGCTTTCCTGTGGCACAGAGAGAAAGAGGGTGCCGAGAGGGGGTGGGGGTGGGGGGGTGGGAGTGCGTTAGAGAGAGAATCGGGCACAAAAACAAGGTTACGAGTCCGACAATGCTGTTCTACCCTATTCGTTTACAGAGCGTATACAAATGAAGAGCTGGAGAATGGTGCTTGGCTTTCCACACACAAAATTCACCACAGCTGAATGCCAAAAACGTGCATGCTTGCTTGCAGAGCTCTTTGTGTTTGGGGGGTGTAGAGCTCTGCATAGGAGTAAGCCTTTAATGATGACAAACCCTTAATGATCCCACCAGGGCAATTCAGTCACAAAAGGCAGCACAGCAGTTAAGATACAGTTACAGGTACAAAAAGTACTGTAGATACAGCGGGGTAAATACATCAATAATGAACAAAATGTACAATAGTATACATCACACTCACAAAGGTTTGTGTTATGCTAGAAAAAATATGTAATAAGAATACACACAGTAACCATGTCAGATACTGTCCTAACTGAAATGCACTTTAGTATAGTTAAACTATTGAACAAGCAGAACGACCATCTTATGCTTCATTATAATATAAATCTTCATGGCTATCGGCACAAAATACAGTCTAAATGTTCTTTCAGACGGGCAGCGTGTGACACAGACGTTGTCGCCTGGATCAACAACAGGTCTGCTCCAGGTCTGCTCATGAGGGTCTGGATCAACAACAGGTCTGCTCCAGGTCTGCTCATGAGGGTCTGGATCAACAACAGGTCTGCTCCAGGTCTGCTCATGAGGGTCTGGATCAACAACAGGTCTGCTCCAGGTCTGCTCATGAGGGTCTGGATCAACAACAGGTCTGCTCCAGGTCTGCTCATGAGGGCCTGGATCAACAACAGGTCTGCTCCAGGTCTGCTCATGAGGGTCTGGATCAACAACAGGTCTGCTCCAGGTCTGCTCATGAGGTTCCACGACAACAACAAAACGCAGGCCTCTCATTGAAAACCAATTACTAGCCGCGTCAGTCGCTGCCCGTCTGAAAGGAGCTTATGTCTCATTGTATTTCCCCTTATGGTAGAGGAGTCCATAATTGTCTCCATGTGAACTTTGTGAAGGGTAAATATGTGAAGGAGACTTTGCATTCTCGTATCGTAAATCGTCGAGCAGAACGCGGTTGATTGTTATCCATTTTTCAACTGGCATTATGCCGAGTAGATGATGTCAGAATTGTAACTTGTGAGTTAACAATTCCTTTAAATATACATTAGGTAAAGAGAGCAGGCCATCTCACCTCATCTGTGAAAGGGAGGAGAAGCCGGCCTTCCCCAGCTGAGCCTTGAGCTCTCCCAGCTGTCTCTCCACAGCCTTCTTCTGCTCCACCAGCTGTCTGACATCCACCAGCCCCAGACCCTCATAGCCCTCCTGGGATAGACTGTCCTTTCCTCGTGTTACCGAGCTCTGCCCACACAGACAGGAAGACAGAAAGTATTTTGGATGTAGTTACACTCACTCACAAAGAAAGTTTTCTCCATGCTGTGAAATGTAAATTTGAATGCTAGGTACCCCCGCTCAGGCTTAGAATATGGTTAATATTATCCTCACATTACATGCAAACAGTGATCCAAGGTCATTAACATTATTCATGATAACATTATGTATGCTGGCCGAGTGCCTGTCTCTCTGTGCTGCAATCAATTGTAGCCTAGAGCCCACATCAGTAAGCACAACCCTGTTATGGGGGTACACAGCAGTGCTGTGATTCTCAGCTTTATGAATACTGACCCAGATGTCCATGCAACATGCTCTGAATACTAAAATGGTGGCTGTGATATAGTACCTTCATGACGGCCAGTGACTGGGCAGTCAGTTTGGACTCCTCTTCATCGATGCTGTCATCATACTCATCATCATCGTCATCATCATCATCATCATCTTCTGAGCATTGGTCTGGGGAAATAACATATTGATATCATGAGAATAGACATGAAACATGTGCGGTATGCGTGCACACAACAAAAAAAGAATTATCAGTTCCACTGAAATCGTTATCATTTGTTATTCGGGCAGATTTATTTATTACTTTTGTGACCTTGTGCAACTCAATAATTGTTTTAGTACTGTGTGTCAACACACCATATAAATGGCATATCCTCAATAGAGGCTTATGTCTCTGTAGCAAGAGAGAAATATTTTAGCATGCGTATAAATACATTGGAAACTGTTCCTCCTTTCTGTACATAGCTTGATATTGCTCTGATCAGAATTTACAATTAGGACCTGGAAGTTTCAAGACATACATACACCCCACAATTTTGAAATGCGTCTGCCTAAGATTGTGGAAGAGTAGTCTGGCTTGAGAGACTATGGTATAATCAACCCTGATCACTTCCACCATATGCCACAGTTCTAGTACACGCAAGCTGTCATGTGAACCTTTATGGGGAAATTATCATCTAACCACTGAATAATAAGTGTACTTTGCAGTAATGCCATGGAATACATGAATGCGTTTGCAAAGCAAGTATAACACCAGAGTGGCATTAAACTTGTATTTCATAGAGGTCAGTAAGGATGTGTGCATATGTGGTGCAGCTGGTGTAAAACATCAATACACTGGAAAACCAGGAATGAACACCACACATACTGTATATTCTTAGGTAAAAATCAGGAATGCCATTCCTAATCATATCAGTTTGGTCTTGCAGAAACACTCCAGCCCAGAAATATATATTTTAGTAGAGATATATACACCAGATCTGGATTGCAGGTTCGTAATCCTATAATTTAAGACAGTGATACAGGCTTTACAGGCCTGTAAAGTCTGGAGACCAGCAGGACGGGATATCTCTAAACAGATTATGATGTCCCGTTAGATTACGATTAGGGGCAATATGCGCTATACCCAGGACACCTTATATGAACTGCAATCATACTGTACTGTGTGTTTGTGTGTGTGTGTGTGTGTATGTGTGTGTGTGTGTGTGTGTGCGTGTGTGTGTGTGTGTGTGTGTGTGTGCGTACGTACCATTTATACTCTCTTATTTGACTCATGTTTGTTACATACAGATAGTATGTATGTTATTGGGTGATTGTGTATCTTTTGTCCTTTAGACATGCATTCATACAGATTAGTGTCAATGCACGCAGGCAAGCAAGCAAGGTGGGCGCATTTATACCTCCACCAATGAATACTCAAGTACTTTGTGTGTCTAAAGGTCCTCACACACACACACACACACACACACACAGAGAGAGCAGGAGCGTTTATTTTGTGAGATTACTTTGCATTCATTTACTGCAGCTGTGTTGTGTACATCCACACAGAGGGCGAATATAATGAGGCAATAAAGCAATGTAATTAATTATCTTTCAAACCTTTTCCTTAATAAAAGCATCAACCTGTATGAACGAGGCATCTCCAGATTAATTATTTGATGTCCAATATTTTGAATATTCGTATTGTTTATTCGCTCCCAGTGTGTAAGAACCTTAAAGGAGCAGTTCACCCCAAAAATGACTTATTCTCTATCAAGTACACACCCCATGAAGCCTTAAATTCATGGAGATTCTTTAGTTTGTGTCGCATTCCTGAGCTAATAATTTGATGACCGGGTCCGTCAGTAGGAGACTCAGCCGGTCACATTATTGATGAACAAAAAACTGACGAACAAAAAAATTCATAAATTCAAGGCTTCATGGTTTGAATTAAGATAGAAAATAAGTAATTTCTTGGGTGACCAATTTCTTGGTTTAAGCCTGAACAAAAGTGAGAACACTCAGGATTTTGCTGTGTAGTATTGCACCATATAGAAGGATTGTCCCATCTCCAGATGGGAAATGAGAGGGGCAGTTGAACCATGTCAACTCTTGCCACACAGCAGCACACAATGGCAATGCTTAAGAGCCCTGTAGGATGATTTATTAAACGGGTCAACAACATGTAAAGATCAGAATTTAATTCAGACCGGAATGTGCTTAGAACTTGTGAGGAAAATCACATGTTCATGTTGTTCAAAACAAAGGGAGATTGTGAACACATTTAATGTACATTTGACATTCCTCAACTTCAGTAAAAGACTTGTCCCTCCAGTACCTCAGAGTTGTACTTACTGTGTTTCAGCGTGGCGCTCAATTTTTTAAGGCAAATGTTATAAATCCAAGATAAAGTTAATTCAAGCATAAATGGCAAGCATTCACCTAGGCGTTTCCTATAATATTATATTACTATATCAGTAGTATAAAATTCAAAATGTGATTTCTACATTATAAAGCTGAACAGGAGTTTAACATTATAGTTGTGTCATTGCAAAGCAAATAAACCTGTAAATGATGCTGTACTGTACTTGCAAAGGCACACACATACTGTACATACATATAACTATTAAATAGCCACATTTTACACATAATACAAACACGGTATCCCTAAGTTACAAGGGAAATACTCTTTTGATCACAACAACAGCAATAAACAATAAAATTGATTGCACAAAGTCATTCTATTAAAAAATTGCACTGATTTATAAATAACAAATGAAACAAAACAATTGCCGCCACTCCCACACCAGTTAGCACAGCATGAGTTAAATATGAATTAGTAACTCGCCACCACACTCCATCTTAGTGTGTGTGTGTGTGTGTGTGTGTGTGTGTGTGTGTGTGTGTGTGTGTGTGTGTGTGTGTTTTATCATAGCAGATGCCCAGGTTAGGTTGCTGACATCACAGGGATTTTTTGTGTTAATTGTTGACACTTAAAAAGTCCCACGTGTTAAATTCATTCGAAATGACCACCACCATGCTCCAGACCTCCTGCTGGGGAACACATGTCATTACAGATACTGGCCCATGCTTCTCTGATGCCCACCTCCAAACTCAGGCAGCCTGTGGTTCAGCCCGTCTCTGCCCAGGGCAGAGCCTCTGGCCGGGGCCAGGCCCTGCTGGAGCAGCCTCTCCCTCAGCTCCTGGATCTCCTGTGTCAGACTCTCCACCAGCGGAAGGGCTGCCGGCTCCACCAGCTGCCTCTGGAAGCCCTGCAGGGAACACACACACAATTGTTTGTCTTAAAAAACTGTACAAAACTGCAAAAGATATTCCTGAAGCAGTTTGCACACACGCACACTCGCGCACACACAGCCATTTTAACCTTGATGACGTCTTCTTTGACATGAAGTGTCCTGGTGAGAGCGTCCAGACTGGCGGCCTGACTCCTGCTCTCCTCCCAGGCCACCTTCTCCCTCTTCAGGGCCAGAGTCAGTTCCTCCTGCATGGCCTGGAGCTCCACACTGGACCCTGAGCCGGGCACAGAGCCTGAGCCGGGCCCTGCGGGCTGGGTGGGACCAGAGGTGAGCTGTCTGCGAAGCTCCTGGAGCCTCCCCGTCTGCTCGTTCATCACCTCGCTTAGCCGACCCGCAGAGTCCTGACCGAGGACGACACACAGGTTGGGATAACATCAAGCTTTTAGACATATTCAGACGTCATATTCAAATATATATCACCAAAGGGAATCTTGTGTGGCACATGAACAGTAAAACAAATGTCAGCAGAGAGTCAAAGTGAACAGAAAACAGCCACATTGTGATGTAAAAGATGCCAGAACGTGTTTGTCAAGTCTTTAACCACTTGAAACCTATATACATTGTTGACCGAGGTCCTCCAAGAGTCTATAGCTGGTCCTCTCCTATTTACCCTGACCTGAAGGGATGCTAGTGTTCATGTGGTCAAGTGTTGGGCTACCACTTTGGAGTCAGAATTGAGAAATAGTCACACCTTGAGTATTTCCACGCACACTCTGTGTGCACTTCAACAGTCAGCAAGAGGAGAATTACATTGCTTACGTGTTGGTCTGGTCGCTGTAAACACGTGTGAAGCACAGTTTACATCTTGTACCTCCTACTACCCACAGTTGGGCCCATTCACTTCAGTTCATTCCATGTGCACTACCTGAATGTACTGGTCCCTGGCACCGATGGTGTTGAGCAGGTCCTGGACCTGCGCCTGGTGTTCCTGGGCCTGGCGGGTGCGGTCTGACAGCACCTCCTGGAACAGGCGGTCTTTGAGCTGGAGCCGCGCCCGCAGCTCCTCCAGGACGTCACGGGGTACTGTCTGGAGTTGGCTCATCAGGGAGCCACGCAGATCCTGACCGGGGGAGATCGTATAAAACAACTTAGAAACTTCGTCATATGACAAAAAGCTAAAATAGATGATTTATTCCATTATTAATACATCATACTGTATGTTTTATTTAGTCATACTACTACTAATATTAATAGTCTCTATCGCTTAGTTATACTTGACAAAATATAAGTTTCAACTGAAAGATGTGTCACAGCAGTGTGTGTATAGTTACAGTACCTCTGCCTCCTTGGTGCGTGTGTGCAGGGCGGTCTGCAGCTGGCTGATGAGCACGTCTCTCTCTCTCAGACAGTGGCTCTGTCTCTCCTCGCTGTCCTGATGGAGCCGCTGTGCACTCCTCCACGCCTCACCCACCTGCTCCAACTCCAGAGCCTTACCACGCAGCAGCATATCCAGGCTCTGATCGCACGGACGCGCACACACACACGCACACACACAGTCACACACACAGTCACACACACACACACACCTGAATAAACAAAAGACTAAACCACTGGAATCATGAAAAAAAACCTGTGTGATTCAATCGGCTGAGTGATGATGTGGACCGTTGACCGGAGGAGTGAGAGGCCAGTCAGTAAATATAAAAGTTGGTGTGTTGACGGCGCATGTATGCAGGGTATAGGCGTGTCCTCACAGTGATGGTCTCCTCGTTGTTGTTGAGGACACAGCGTTGTCTCTCCTGGTCTCTCTCCTTCTCCCTCAGCAGCAGCTGCAGGCGACGACCCTCCTCCGCCTTCTCCTCCACACAGCGGAACTTGTCATCCACCGATCGCTGTGGACAACATGGCACAGGACAGTTTTTATATTTCACCTAGTGTGTGTGTGTGTGTGTGTGTGTGTGTGTGTGTGTGTGTGTGTGTGTGTGTGTGTGTGTGTGTGTGTGTGTGTGTGTGTGTGTGTGTGTGTGTATGTGTGTGTGTGTGTGTGTGTGTTGAGCACCTCCAGGGCCTTGTCTCTGTCTTTGATGCGTTGACGGAGTTTCTGAAGCAGAGAGTCTCTCTTCTCCTTCGGATCATGCTGCTGTTCGAGCAACTCTGAGTAGTCCTGATAGAGAAAACAGTACAGTGAGTGTATGTGTGTGTGTGTGTGTGTGTGTGTGTGTGTGTGTGTGTGTGTATTTGCAAACATCACTTATGTCATCAAACAGCAGTTTATTCCTGCTAGTCAACCCATCCCATGGGATCCATTTGATCTGGACCAGTGTTTACGGTATATCGATGTGATCAATGCTAAATTTACACATGGATTTCAATGATGTGTATCACTTGTGTATGTATGTTGTTCATGTTTGTGTATCATTTGTAATGGTTGTATATACTGTAGTGTGTTCTGTGTGACAAACCTGCACCAGTTGATCTTTGGACTGCAGTGAACTCCTCAGGTCTCGGATGGCCTTCTGTGTGTCCTCCTCCAATATCCGTCTCTCTCCCTCCTTGTCTCTAAGCTGTTCATCTCGGTCCTGCAGCACGCTGCGTGCCATCTCCAGAGCCAACTGCAGCTCCTGCAGAGGAGAGGACGATCAAACTTTATAAACGTTCATACTGTACATCATCAGTAAGACTGTCAGTAAGTCAGAGAAGATTAAAACGTGTCTTGACTCAAGCGCTCAAAGGAAGTTATTGTTTTTGCCGCTACAATGTTGAAGAACTGAAACACGCCTGATGAACTGAATACAAAAGTACACACACTATATCATTACTGTACACCTTTCCTCAACTACTGTATCCCACTACGGTTAACCATCAACCAAAAAGCAAGAGAACACAATCTTCCTCCCACCAACCTGGTTGTGTCTCTCACTCTCCCTCCGGTGCTGCTGTGCCATCTCCAGATCATTCTCCAGGCGTTGCAGGGCGCGGGTCAGGTCCTCCTGTGTTCTGGTGGCCTGGCACTGGGCCCGCTGACCAGCCTGCAGCTCCAGCTGGGCCTGGAAGAGAGAGGCCTGGAGACCCAGCACCTCTCCTTGCCCTCGGATGCTTTCTGCTCCAGAAGCCTGGGCAGGATAGAGAGCCAGATTAGGGGGGGGGGGGGGGGGTTGGGGTCAAGGAAGGACAGAGACGGAATAGAAAGGAGTGCCAGAGTGAGTATGTGGCCTGATGACAGTGGGGCTTGTGTACTGCTGGTCTCACAAGGCCAGACCTCGAGACGATAAAGGCGACTTGAGCTCTGGGGTATTTTCTCTATCTTGTATTGTTTGCCATCTGGCTTCCAACCACAACATTTTAATCGTTTGATCTTGACTGTCAAACACTGGCACTTTGAAATCTCACTGTGTGCCAAATTTAGTTTTGATTTCAACCTCTTCTGTTTCATCATTGATGGCAACACTAGGTAGTTCCCCGTGGGGAGACTAGGTCCTGTGTGTACAGTAACAGTACATATGACCTCTGTACTGTGGCTGTACTGGCTGTACTGTGGCTCAGGAGGTAGAGCAGGTTGTCCAATGATCCATGGGTCGGCGGTTCGAATCCCAGCTCCTCCTGTCTACATGTCTAAGTGTCCTTGGGCAAGACACTGAACCCCTAATTGCTCCCGATGTGCTGTTTGGTACCTTGCATGGCTTCCGCCGCAATCGGTGTATGAATGTGTGTGTGAATGGGTGAATGTAATGCACAATCTATGTAAAGCGCCTTGGATAAAGGCGATATATAAATGCACCATTTACCATTTTAATAACTATGTGAATATGAGGACAGTTGTTAAAGACTCACCTGTAGGTGCTGCAGCTGGTTCCTGTTTGCCAGTTCTTTGAGAGAGCAAAGCATCTTACTCTGATCCTCAATAACGCTGAATAACTCTGCAGCCTGAGGACACACACACGCACACACAAAGAAAGTGAGGCAGGATACACACTACAACCTAATGCAAGAATCATACTGATCCCTGTCATTTCTATCAGTGAACTTCTCTCTTTTCCATCCCATTTTCTCTACATATTATAGTATATATATATAGTATTTCTTCATCCCTGTACCTCTATCCCCTTTCTACAATCCATCTGTGCTCTTTCATCCTCCCTTCAATTGACCTATAGCTAAGCCCCTCCCCAAACTGCTATGGTCCAATCACAGCTAAGCATAACATGGGTTAGACAAACCTCTCCACCAATAGTTTTCCTATATGATAAAACATTGTTTTAAAAAAGAAATATCGCGCACATGGCAGGCCTTGTTGACGGATTTGGAAGTGATTTTGAAGGTCTGGTTCCAAAAATGAACCAGTATTAATGTGTAAAATCCATGATATTGGAATGAATGAGCCCGGCTGGAAAGTGTCCAAGTGGGAGTGTCTAAGTGGGAGAGGGTGGGGCTTAGCTAAAGGTGAATTGTCCTACCCCACATACCTCCTCTTCATCCCTCTATCCATCCATCCCTCCCCTCTCCTCCCTCCTTACCTCCGTCTCCTTGGAGTTGATGGTATCAGAGAGGTTCTGGATGTTACGTTCCTGTCGCTGGGCCTCCTCTCTAGCTGACCTCAGCTCTAGCTCCATCTCTCCAAGACGCACCTGCAGCTTCTAACATATGCACACACGCACGTTTTAGCATTCTGTCATCCGTGGAGTGTGGGGACAAAATTAATGTAGCATCAGATTTCAAGTGGGTTGTATGGAGTTGAAAGTGGAGGCATGTGATTGATACCTGGTTCCTGGATTCACTCTCTCTGATCTTGGTCTGCAAGGAGTGGACCTGATCCTGGACCTTCTGGAGTTCACCCACACACTGACCTGCAGCACTCTCATACTGACTCAACTGACCCTGCTGTTCCTCAATGTGCATCTACCCCACACACACACACACACACACACACACACACACACACACACACACACACACACACACACACACACACACACACACACACACACACACACACACACACACACACACACACACACACACACACACACACACACCCAGTCTCGTTAGTACATCCATTATCTGCATGATCTCTAGACAGTGTACAGTACAGTATATTAATTAACGACTTACTAAGCCCTACATATTTTTTATTATACTAGTTGTTATTGGTTAATACACAACACACAAACACACACACACACTGTAGACAACACTATGCAAGGGTAGGAGGCCCTAGACAGACATTAGACACATGTCCACTCCACTGAGTGTGGCTACAGTAGTCAGCAGAGTGGAAAGTGATGATGTCAATCTACTGCTGGATCACTTCCTGAGGAAGTGCCTGTTACCACGGCAGCACGTTTGTTGACTTCCTTGTTTTTGTTTTTACAGATGTGTGCAGTATATTCTGGATATTCTGCCAGTGAGCCTCTATTAATAGTGTGCATAAGCCATTCATAACACGAGGGAACCCTTCATTATCAGTGTGGGGACAGCTGAGTTTATATGAGCTATGCCCCAAAGAATGTGTGTGAGGAGTTAGAAAAAGCAAGCAAAGGAGGGGAGAAAGAATGAAAGAAATTAAGTTTGACTGTTTAAACTATGACTTAATCTACACGCAATGTAAACTTATTAACCTTAGAGGACACATAGTCCAGCTGAACCGTGTTAACTACATGCTGTTCCAAGCCCTGCGAAATGCGAATCAAGCTGCAGTCTGAAAGATCACACTAAAAGGGCACACTAATAATTAATGTACCCATGCTCTAGTATTCATTACGTCACTTAAGCCGTTTTAAATGAGCGTAAGGCAACGAATTAGTGACTTGGCTACGAATGTCCGCAGTTGCATAACAGTCTTTCACAAGACTTCCTTGCAAAATAATAGACCAACACACAGGCATTTAATAGACTATCCTTGTGTATGTTTGCTGTACGCCTGGCAGGCATTCAGGCTAACCATTAACATGATAAAAGGAAGCTATGGATCCAGCTCAGGCTGAGCTGAGCCCGTGGTGTACAGAGGCACTGCTGCAGACCTTGGAGACAGTTCCCATGGCAATAGAAGTGTTGCTAAGAGAATGATGATGGGGGGATATGCTTCCTATTGAGTGTAATGAAGGAAGCAACTGTGCTGGAGAAAAAAATACAAATAAGCCACACAGCCAAACAAAATAAACTAGACCTCATTCATTCTGTGAATGGAAGGCACACAATGTTGAATAGTTTTTTGTTCTCCTTCTACAAAGCTATGTAGAGCTTTTCAAAACATGACTTCTGCTAGGCCTACAGTACAATGATTAAATGTTCTGCCTGGTTCCTGGTTAAATACCGCTACATGGCCATATAGGCATATAATCATAATGTAGCCCACTGGGGTACAAGAACCCCCGGTTGCAGCTAGCTGTGGTTATTAGCTAGCTACCTGCTGGAAGCGGAAAGGCCCACATTGTACGTAGTCATCAAACCACTGTTCCTCCATTTCCGCCAGCTGTGTGTGCAGCTCCTGCTGAGCGGAGGGGGTCACTACTTCAGGCACAGGGTGGTGGGGGTAGAGATCACAGGTCACAATCCCTCCATAGGGAGTCCTGAATAGGATGGGTAGGGACAGGGAGAGGCCTTGCTCCAGTTGAGCTTTGACGAGAACAGGGAGTTTACTGCCCCGTGGTGTCTTAACGGGCCTGTACTCCCATCCCCTGAACAGGCCGAGGAGCTGCTCAACGCCGCAGAGAGAGCTCCACAGCTGTTCCCTTCCTGGTGGAACCTCTTCTGGACCTCTCTCACCCGCTGGCTCTCGCTCAACCTCCTCCACGTCTTTGTGGGTGGTGGAAATGCAAGCCATATCCACAGCGGTGTCCAGTGATTCTACAGATGATGTCAGGCTGAGGGCTGATCCAGGGTCACACAGGGTCTTGTCATGTTCTAGCCCAGCCGAGGGGGACACCGAGATGACCGGAGCGGCATCGGCGGCTTCAGAGGTTGTGGGAGCGTCCCCTGCCCCTGTGGCAGTGGTTGAATCGCGAGTGGAGGGTCCGCATGAGGTACTCCTTCGGCCCACCCCACGTGGAACCTTACACACCGCCTCATAGTCAGAATCAGCCACACGGAGAGTGCTGCACCTCCTGCAGCTTCTTGACTTCTGCCCCGAGTGGGATTCTGAGCCTTGGCACTGGTGGTGGTGGTGAGGGTTGGGTTGGGGCTGAGGGTCTAACGCCGGGTCTTCCTGATCTGCCCAAGACTCATACACAGAGTAGGTGAGATCTTCCTGGATCATCTCAGTGTATCTAGCATCCTGTAGGGCTGACAGATCCACCACGGGAGAGTCTTCACCTGCCACCTCACTGACCTCAGTCCCTGCTCCCGCGTCGGACCCGGCCAGACCAACATCAGTGTCCCCCGTGTTGTTCTTGCGGTAAAGACCCCCGATGCACTGCCTCAGCCTGTCCTTCTCCGACAGCAGCTTGTGCAGGCGCTCTAGAGACAGGGCCTCCACGCGGGCGATCACCGTGTCGAAGCGGTACATGCGGTCCAGCATGAAGGCACACTTGGAGCAGGCGAACTCCCCACGGCCGTCTCGGGTGAGGTCGTGGCCCAGGGCATGGGAGAGCAGCACCTGCAGGTTGAGCTTGGAGGCGGGGTGGAAGATCCACCGGCGCTGGTTGCCGCAAAGTTCTCGGGCGCAGATTCGGCACACCTCCTTCATCTTGATGACGTCGTGCATCACACAATGGCCACTTTATTGCAATGGAAGTATATTTTATAGTGTGGTCTAGTTGAGCGATCGTTTATTGGTCACAAAAAATATATATCGTGTACAAAATGACTTCATTTTGGTACAAATTTAAAAAAAAAAAAAATAGGCACTCAAGTAGGAGATGAATGCGATGTCACAGTACTTCTGTGACAATCTTTGTGCAGGTGTGTTACTTTTATATCCTTGGCTGACAACAAGTGCAGTCAGAATATTTGGAATGAGGAGACTGAGATTGAGGGAAATGTTGTTTGGCAGCGGCTTTTGATCGTTCGAAAAAAATAATAATAGCCTGCTTAGAATGGAAGTGTCCCGAGTCCAATTCTTCTTTCAACAAAAGAATCATGCCAGAATCGTCTACGACGTGTTCATTGTCAATTCATCAAAGAAGCGCATCTTTTCTACGCATAAGGGATATGAAACCGTTACGTGTCACACTCCTAGCCTATTCCTTAACGTTACGATGCTACTGAATAGCATTATCAATCAATAATTTTCACAGAACTGTCAATATCGCTGAAAAACAACGTCCGTTAAATCCGAGCTCGACGTTACATTGCACGTTCTGCCATTGATTGTCGAAGACAGGATAACAGCATTGCCGTTATAATCCGACACGAACACGGAATCGCCGGACAAAAAAATAAATAAATCTCCGACATAATCTCCGCCTTTAGGCTATAACATATTCACCGGACGGAGACTCGGCGTATTCAGTTCATCAGAACAGCATGGGACACAGGGACACGGAGAGATGTCCACGCCACGGGTTTTGACTAACGTGCATTCCAAACACAGTACACGGCAACGTTGACAGAAGCGCAGCCACCCTGGAGTCTACCATTCCTCTGCAAAAGGGGGGTTGGTAATCCCTTCCCCCGAGTACTGGCTGTGTGAGACAGTCCGTCTGAAAACACTTTAGCTCGAATAGGATTTTTTTCCCCCAGTCCAAAATGCCCATGTAGGCATGTACTCGTGTCAAAAGAAAAATACCATCTTAATTTCAGATTCATTGACCCCCCCCCCCCCCCCCCCCCCACATCTGATTTTTTTATTCAGGCTATTGCTGTAGCCTATTCTTGAACAGCAAGGCTACATTCTTTGATCCAGAGAGTAAATTCAATGTGTATCTTATTCAATCAGTGAATTCATTAATTTCAGTGTAATCTCTAAACGTCTGCAGTGGCCCTGTCATATATAGGCCTATAGGCTATTAGCCTACATAGGCCACTGTACATTTGATTTCATGCAGCCTACTGTATTCTAGGGCTACCCCTACAGAACAGGGGCTTCATATCAATGTCAGTGTCACAAACCACACAGACAAGTCCATGTAGAATATTAAGAATTTTTATGTCAATACCGGGTAAGTCACTTAACTTCCCTATAGGCTAAATGTGCCAAACAAACGTGACATAAAACAGGCATACATCTTCTCCATCAGGGCTCATTAATTTCACTGCATTGTCTTTCTAGAATGAGTTCATGCTTTTCCCAGGGCAAGAATTTCCCATGGACACCCACCCCTAATCTGGCCAGACTGGCCTAGCTTCACATGCATTTCAAACAAACTGAACCGAGGGGGGGGGGGGACTGTTGTTAAAAAGAATCAGTGAATCACATGATGTTGCATGCAACCATCTGGACCAAAAGCCACATTCTTAAGAGAAGAAAAAAAAGGTCATGTCGTTTTCGCCATTAACAGTTTGAGTGATTCTCAAACGACACTGCTGAAAACTAGTCATCCTTCATTACAA
>NC_136812.1:24772462-24789962 GCF_951216825.1 Electrona antarctica
TATAGCGATTTCTTTTTTTATTATTTACTATAGTCCTACTAGACCCAATAAATTACATCTGGCCACAAAAGATCACGGGATCTACTGAATGTGTCAAACTGACATATTGAGTCTATGACACACAGTGTGGCATCCCCCCAGTAGGCTACCTTCATATTCAGTGGATCCTGTGATCTTTTGTGGCCAGATGTAGATAGAATCAAGTTAAGGCCAATTAAAGATACAATATGTTTTATTGTTATTATTATTTTCCAAACATACCTCAGCTTCCATGTCTTTCTTCTGGAGGGATGAGGACAGTCCATGAACTTTAACCTCAAGCTCCCCGACCTGGAGGCCTAGTGAACTCTTCTCCTGAGTCAATTCCTCGATCATCCTGAGAGAGAGAGAGGGGGGGGGGGATGCTTATTAGCTCCACAAAAACGCAGCACACATTACACATGATGTTGATTGTACGTAAAGCACTGTATTAAGTCTTAATGTGACAATGATTTGTATTGCATGAGGATCATTTCTTCAGTAGCATGGGCATGTTGTTAGCCACCTGTCTTTCTCAGCCAGGCTTTGTTGATTGAGCAAGCCTCCACACTCCTCCATCCTCTCCACCATCTGTCTCTCCACCGCCAGGCAGCGTTGAGACTCTGAGTCCGCCAGTGAAGCCATCTTCTCAGCATCGGCCCGCGCTAGCTGGGCCTCCTACAGTAAGTGTGAACATAAATTATGTATATATTAAGTATGTATTGTGTACATGTGTGATGCATGTGTGCGTGTGTACAGGGTGTGTGTACCTTCTGCAACAGCTGGACTTTAGTCTCCAAGAGTTCTTGCATATGGCTGATCTCCTCCTGCCTCTCTCCCAAACGATGTTGCAACTCCTCCTCATTCTGATTGGATAAGGTCTCTGCCGTGGACCTAGAGGCATAAAGTTGTGAAATAAAATACGTAAGACATACGTAGAACGATTGGATGACATTTATACATTACACATTATACATTACATTACATTACACCAGAGTTGGTGTCGAAGTGTCCTTGAGCAAGACACTGAACCCCTAATTGCTCCTGATGTGCTGGTTGGTACCTTGCATGGTTTCCGTCGCCATCGGTGTGTGAATGGGTGAATGTAATGCACAATCTCTGTAAAGTGCCTTGGATATATAAATGCTATATAAATGCACCATTTATCATTTATCATTTACATTATTACAATGTGAAAATACTAGCCAAATATTTCTACAAAATGAGCACATCAGTACTGTACTGTACTGTACTGTACTGTACTGTACTGTACTGTACTGTACTGTACTGTACTGTACTGTACTGTACTGTACTGTACTGTACTGTACTGTACTGTACTGTACTGTACTGTACAAGCTCTCCTCCCTGGCCTCTGTGTCTGTGTGTTAGGCTGAACAACAGTGACACTTGGTGGTGACAATATGCTTTTTCTGTGGTCGGACCCAGGGACACAGCCAGGGACACAGCCAGCCAGGGACACATATAGCTTTCTATAGGAGTGGTTGCACCACTCAAAAAAGAAAAAGAAAAGATGGGTTGTATTTCATTTCCTTTCAAACAACAAACATTGATCCTCTACTCTAGGTCACTTTGCCATCTAACTTATTAGATGGGTCAGGGTGTCAATTACCCATAGCGGTTCTATTTATGGTGTCTTATGATATAGATACCAATAGACAACTGAGCAAGAAAGATTTTATATATTTAGATTGTAGCTTCTTGCTGCAAAGTCCTCAGCGTTTCATGTGACCTTCTTATTTCCTACCATCTTTGTGGGATAGTAAGCTGCACAATACAAACCAGTAATGCGTTTGAAATCCGGTAATTCACACAATGCAAATGCAATATTTCTATGCAACATTTCTTAAGTTATCCCTCGTCATCTGTTGCTGTAAATAAATCAACAAACAAGTAACAAAACACTTAAGTAGGTTGAACCTTCCCGAACTCTCCTGAAAAAAGGGTAATCTTGACCTTCTGTGTGCAGTAAAGTAAGGGTCATTATAGTAAAGAAACTCTGTCACTACTCCTTACTCAGCACCTAAAGGACTGCAGCCTAAACAGCCAACCAGAGGGTCATACTCAAGAGAGACTGCTTTTCCACCTCACATCTATCAGTCCAGCCTCTGTTAATGACTCTAATGATAAACAGTGGTCAGGCAGTTTATTTATGGAACAGCATGACCAAGAGAGAGGGGGGGGGGGGGGATACTTGGTGCAATGGAGGTTCATTTCAAGCGCTTTCATTTCAGCCCCTTTTCATTGTCTTGACAAAGTGCTAAACTGATTAATTGAACTAATTATTGCCAAAACTGTTCACAGCCTTGATTAAGTGAAGTAAATAGCTTGTGCCCAGTTCCACGAGTTGAGATAATAATCAATCAAATAACATGCCAGAGGATATGATTGTGGTGGAGGTTGATTTTCTCGCCATTTTTCATATGCAAACTTAAATCTCTGCTTTATGCATTAAGGCTTAAGCAGTGCAAGACAAATTAATGGACAAAATGAAATCCCATCTCTTACTCACTCTCTCTCTCAAATTTATATACTTGTTATATAAATATAAATTGGTTGGTTCCAAATGTGTGTGCTTTGATTAATTTTTTTTGTGGATGATTGACTCAAGTGGACACAGCAGGCAGCTTGTGGGCCGTAGATTCATAGTCAGTGCCAGTGAGTGTGCAGCAGACGAGACTCATATTCAGATAAACACACAGCTGTCTCATAAACAGTTGCCGGGGCTCAGATAGTGTTGTACTCGGAATAAACCACGTGTCTCCTTCCTCCTGTATCCTCTCTGCATTCTCCCATTATCATTCTCCCCCCAACCCATGCAGAACAGAACGACAGGCAAGGCTCTGCCTCCTCTCTCCTCTGTTCTCCCCCTTTCACTCTTTCCTTCTTCACCTCCTTTCATAACCCCTGTTCACATCCTAGAATGTCCACAAGCCTACTTCAGTCGTAGCTCCCTACATGGCATTCCACTGGGTTTATGCTGTTTTCTGACAGCTAGGTGAGTCTGCAGGGCAGCGGGCTACAGTGTGTGCTGAGAGGCTGAGGGCCCCGAGGGCAGCTGCACAGGTAAGAGGTAAGAGTTCCAATTTAATTCTGAAAGGTCCCTGCAGGTCAATTTTTTACTTTGTTTTTTACTGTGCAGGATCTGCTTTGGACACATATGAAGAGCAGTCTGCAGTCCGGCGCTGTAGTGTTGGGCGTTTGGGTTTCTCCAAAAGATAATAAAAAATAAATTCAAAAACGGTCGAGAAATGGGGGGTCCCCGGAACATCCAGACCCCCAGGAACGCGCCCAGGGGGCCGGTTTCCGGCGAGCCACCCCGCGTCCGAAACGCTTGAGAAATGACAGAGTTACCTGGGGTTCCCCAGGGGGTCCCTGTACTGTACTGTACTGTACTGTACTGTACTGTACTGTACTGTACTGTACTGTACTGTACTGTACTGTACTGTACTGTACTGTACTGTCACACCCGAAATCACATAATGGCTGCTGAAAATTCAGCTTCCCATCATGCAGCTGTTCACAGTGTGAAGCTCAACAGCGCCACTTTGTCACCTGTTGGTACTCTAAACAGACATAGGGACACACAGACATTGCTGTTCCTTGGAGTGGCTGCACCACTCAAATATCTTGATGCATTAAATATGTATTTGAAAGTTCTAAGGTTTATGACAGCAATGTTCTGTGAAGATATGTAGGGGAAAAAACTTCTGGGAGCTCAGATCAATGATGTATGAGGTGACAGAGAAAAGTACTCACAGAGCATCGTCCAGAAGCTGCTGTCTCTCCTGCAGGTCTTTCTTCAGACTCTCCACCTCAACCTTCAGCTCTATGTTCTAAAAACAAAAGAAGAAGGCATAGAGTTTCATTAGCTCAATAATAAAATGCATATAATCAGAATTGGACATAATATGTATTTTTGTGAGAGTTGGTTCTGGAAAGAGAGTGTACTGTATAGGGGGTGTTATGTCACTGTATGTAATATGTTATATGTATACACATTTGCAAGGTATACATCCTTGTTCAAAAAGGAAACCTAACGTTAGTTATTCTTTAAATACAGGGGATTTCACACAAACTGCATAGTGTGCCGTGCCTATGCCTCGGCCAACGCCAAACCACAACAGAAACAAAATCTGCTCTGCTATGAAAAATCTGCTTTTTATTATATTTTTATTTTTTGTAATTATGTATGCATGTATTTTTGTGTATGTGTATATAGATATATTTATTTATTTTATTTCCTCCAGACTGTTTTTCCAACTATCCTTGGGATTGTGGGTGGGGGGAGGGTGGGATAGGGGATTGAATTTTATTTTTATATTTTATATGTACTTGCCCCTGGGCTACTGTTACAAAAACCTGAATAAAAAGATTTTGAAAAGAAATACAGGGGATTTTGCTTATTGCTTATTATTCCCTTGCGTGTGTGTACTGTACTAGAAGCAGTGGTGTATATCTAACTATAAATGCACCAAGTCTCTGTATGTCTGTACGTCTGTACGTCTGTAATCCACGTAACTCGAGAACCGTTCGCCCCACCGACTTCAAATTCGACACACACGTTCCACACCCCCACAGGGGAGTGCAACTATTTGTGTTTTCAAAGTGTTTCTACGTTGTAGTATTGATCATTTTACTTAAGGTAAGAAATGTGAGTACTCTTTCCGCCACTGACTAGAAGTCATACTGAAAACAGAGCAGAGGGTTTCCTACCCTTCACGTGCCAGAGACCCATATCTCTGGGCTATAAATAGAAGAGTGGCATATGAACACCTGCTGGTCCGTCTCTCCCCCCCACCCCACCCCTACACACAGCAACACGAGCACTTTTAACATTCTGCACTGGAGTATAACTTAAGGTAGCAACAAGCAGGATAAAACTGCATCTGTCAGCTCACGTTTAGGTGTTGCTTTGTGGGGATGATGGATTGACGGTATAATGTGTGCCGCGAGACTAGAATTACTGTGCGACGGTTCACTGGTGAACTTTGAGGGGTTCATGTTTATGTGTATATACTGTACACTGTGTATATACTGTATAGTAAAGCACGTTCGCTGACATGCTGACATGCTTTCATGTGCACTGACTGCACACTGACGTGTAATGCAACCACGTCTACTCGCGCATGCATGCGTACAATAATTCAAGGCCTGGGGGGGTTTTGGGCAAACATAATGTAGGTCATTGGGTTTTTAATTACCAATAAAAAAAGAAGGTCAGTCAGATAAGGGCAGACATGACTACTACGTTGTTAGTCTCTCTAGATACTCTGATGGTGACCTTTATTGTCTCCACCAGGCCGAAGGCATGGTGAGAGAGTATGTTTTGCACTCCGTCCGTGTGTGTGTCCGTCCGTGTGTGTGTGTGTGTGTCCGTCCGTGTGTCCTTCCGTCCGTCCGTTACCAGCTAATCTCCGGCACCGTTAACCCGGTCGATGCCAAACTTTGCACACACACTCCCTAGATGCCAACGATGAACCTCTGCCCCGCATTTTCCAGAACGGCCTGTTATAGCGCCACCATGAGGCAGCTTTTCACATTTGTTACCTAAAACTGCACCGATCTGCGTGAAACGTTGCATGCACACTCCCTAGAGGCCATCAGGCCAAGGACAAACCTTTGACCTGCATTTTCCGCATCTGCCTTTTATAGCGCCACCAGGAGGCCGACTTTTGTAAAACACATTTTTGGATATTACTCCTCCAGATTCTGTCCAAAAATCTCACAAATCGTTACACAGTATCTCTATGGTCATGTGCTCAAGTCGGATCTGTCCGATATTTCATATTCCACCCTAATTGGCTATAATTGCCTTTCACAGTTTGCAAGATTGCCCCGTTTTGAACAAAAGCCTCAAATCATGAACACAGCATGCAATTTACGTGAAATCTTTCACACATTTTCGTACTAGGCTGAGGAATATATCCCACCCTTTTCACATTGGCCTGTTATAGCGTCACCAACAGGTTGATTTTTGCAAAACAGGTTGATTGGAACAAAATGCCTCAAATCATCCAATTGCCATACAAGGCAAACATGTTTATATTACTACTAAACATTTTGCCAAACATCTCACACAGTCCTATCCTCCTGGTGGAGACCTGTGCCCAGAAGGGCACTTTTTCTAGTTATTATTATTATTATTATTATTACTACCCATAGACTTCTTCTCACCTAGTTGTTTCAGATAGAACAATCTGAAAAACATGCAATTGGTGTCCTGCATGTTTTCTTTTTCAGAATGAGCTTGTGGGATAATTTTAATACTATGGTTTGCACAATAAGCTACGTAATTTTGCACAAAGCAAAACCCCAGTGCTCATAAACTGTTGGATGAAACTGCAAATCAAACCAATTACTGTACGATGTTGCATTACAGTGCCTATATCCTTTCTGCACTGTAGAATCTCTCCGTGTCAAGAGAAAAGCTAATATAATAAATGGATAATGGTATCGTGATAAAACACAATCCAGATAATTCAGTCATGTCCGTGCTGTCACCGAGGAAACTCGAGGTTTCTATGTTCTATGAGAGCAGAGAGTAAACATTGATAAAATAAACACATCATAACCACAACACAGATGGTCTGTGCTTCTGGGGTGTCAGTCAGGAAAGGGCAAAGCCATTAACACAGAGATGATGTTGCCAGCTTTATGACACAGAGCATAGGGTCAATCATTCAACTTGTGTGGTTGTATCATTCACACACTAATAATCTGAGTTTAATGAGCTTCATATGGACGGAGGATATTAAATCAGTATGTCTTTATTTAGTAATGGTATAGACGGGCTGTAGCCCTTGGTTGTCTGCCAGGGGCTAATGTTCAGATGAAGACAGGAGAAAAATGCTCTTGACTGGCCATTTGAACTAGAGAAAATTGGTGACAGAAATTCTGGTGAACTGAATAGCCTTGGCGGTCAAGTGGCGTTAAAAAAAACACATTTAGGCCGCACTGGAGTGCATTTGATTGTATACTGGAAAGAGCATACATTGCGGTCGGAGACACCGACGCAAAGATGATCATGTCCCTGACAACGACGTTTCACCAGAGGTACTATGGCCTGATGGGGAGTGTCTACTGAAATCCAATTGGCTGGCTTGCCGGCCCAGACAGCAGCTGCTACAGCTGCTGTCACCATATACTTCTCAGTCCCTCCTGACTAGTCTCCACTCTCCATCATTTCTGCATAATATCAGGTATTGTACACAAAATGTGAAATGTGCTGATGTCATTAAACAAGCGTACATTAATTGATCATATTGTATGCTGGTTGACCAATTGTATTAACAAACTTTATTTGCATTTTATTAGCAGCACTAGCATTGCTGTGGCCCTCTGATAGCACAATCAGAGCTATATGATTGGCCGTGGGATCTCAGAAACAGATCTGGGACCTGCTGTCAGGATTACCTTACAGACTTACAGCCCTGATTAACAACAAGAGAAGAGCTGCACTGCAGTGCACACAGCATGTGTTGACGTGCAGCTGCAAGGCGTTGCATTCATACTGTACGCCACAATGTCTCAGTCAGTGGCATCTTCTTTTTCCAAAAGTTTGGAAAAGGCTTTTTTCTTTTACTTATGATATGACTGAGCATCATGCATACATACAGTTGGAGGCCATCGATATTGTCCTTTTCTTTTTGCTGAGGTTTGCGTGATCTGCGCAAAAGGACAGTTAACCCATTTTGGGCGGGAACCCCTTTTGGTGTTTTAAACATTATGTTATAATTTAGCTATTGAAAAATAGCAGATCTACAAGCTCATAGCGCGCCACAGAGTGGCGCGCTACGAGCTTGTAGGTCTGCTATTTTTGAAAAATCGTGAAAATATTTATTTCAGAAAACTGGAGGATTTAGAAGGATTTAAAAAAAAATGAGGTCAGGCCTAAATGGGTCGAATGATAAGGGACTATATCGGTGGCACCCAACTGTACATTATACAGTACGCACACTCTCTAAGGAACATAATACAACATGCTGTACATACATGGATATGGATATAATACTGTGCATGCATGCATGCAAACACACAATAGCAGAATCTCTCGCTCACCCTCTTGTGCACATTGTCGCCACTCTCCTCGTACTTCTGCTGGATCCTCTCCTCCAGGAAGTAGATCCTCAGCTTCAGGCTGAAGTTCTCCTTCTTCAGGTCATTGAGATGCTGCGAGATAGTACGATAACCAGGACAATCACCGTTAGACATGTCGTCGGGAGCGTGTTCGTCCCAGGGGGCTTCACCGCCCCCCATTCAGCACCACATCATAGTAGTACCAAGCAAATGAAAAGAACTAACAAAAACTACAATTCTAACAATTCAATGTTTAAAATAAACAGGTGTAGAGAGCAGACTTTGGCTCTCTGTCGTTCCTCGATAACTCAAAGAACAGACTGCCGGTCAAATTTAGTTTGGGGGAAGGTCAGGGGGGGCACAGGGGCAGTAGAGGATTATGGGGGGTGGGGAGGGAGGTGACTGTTGGATGTTTCTTTTTTTAACACCAGGAAGACACGGCAAGAATCTGAGACTGGAGAGAGAGAGAGAGAGAGAGAGAGTGTGTGTGTGTGTGTGTGTGTGTGTGTGTGTGTGTGTGTGTGTGTGTGTGTGTGTGTGTGTGTGTGTGTGTGTGTGTGTGTGTGTGTGTGACAGATAGATAGCAGGCACAAATGCTGGTCTGCTGTTGATGAGTGGACAACATTCAAACTCATGAAAGCTACTGTACTGCTGAACTGGTGTGGTGGCTGCATGTTGTCTGGACAGTGAAATAGTCAAAGAGAGAGTATGGGATGTCTTCTAAGCTCATGTGCTGAACGCTGATCTAAAGCCTACTGTAGGACACAACTGTTCAGCTCCCTCTCACGGTGTCTCCTAAAAGAGAATCCACTCAGGCCTGGAATGTCAGCTGCTGCAAGCCCCCCGAACGTACAAACACACAGAACATTTACGTGTGGTGTTCATGTTCATGTTCATGTTCAATACCACTCTTGGTAAAGAGGTGAATTTGGGAATAGGTTGTAAGACTAGTGTGGAATATGCAGTACATTGTCTCTCTGCGGCTGTTTAGGCTTAAGGCAGATAATTCATTAAATGAATTTACTACTAGACAGACACTAGTTTCATAGTTTCATGTGCGATTAATGCATCAATAATGTGACACAGGACCATGGAGGTTATTCTAGATTGTACATTTATTGTGGAATAGCTGCAAACCTCTGGGTTCAGGAGTCCTTGTTTGTCAACATGTTAGTGGCATGAGAGGGCGGACAAACCATGGAGTGGCGCTATAGCTCCACTCTCCTATTCCTATTCACCTGAGCTTATGGAAATCTAACTCTCAAAACCTCAGAGAACTGCAGTGATGTGAAACTATTTATAGTAACCCCCCCCCCCACACACACACACACACACACACACACACACACACACACACACACACACACACACACACACACACACACACACACACACACACACACACACACACACACACACACACACACACACACACACACACACACACACACACACACACACACACACACACACACACACACACACACACACACACCCCACCCCGGCTGTCATTGTGGAACGCTGGACTGGGAAGCTGTGATCACATGAGCAGGTCTGCCCCGTGTTTGGGACACATGCAATGGGAGAGATTGAATGAATGACTAAACGACAACAACAACTCATCACACTGCCAGTTAGTCACAACATGAGGGAGTAGAAAAACACACACACACACACACACACACACACACACACACGCGCACACACACACACACACACACACACACACACACACACACACACACACACACACACACACACACACACACACACACACACACACACACATGTAGCAAATCACACAAGCATTGCACCCCTCAATCCAGCATTACAGACACCACACAAGACATTGATGTTGGAGAAACTTTGGAATATATTATTATTATGACCAAAAATATATTCTCTGTGACAATAATGAATAACGTTTCATTTGGAACACTGACCACAGTACTCTATCCAAATCATGTGTATTGGGAAACAGTTGAGAAGACCTCTGATTCAAGTGGACGCATGTGCGTGTGCACACGTGTGCGCGCACACAGCCACAGCCACACACACGCACGCACGCACGCACGCACGCACGCACGCACGCACGCACGCACGCACGCACGCACGCACGCACGCACGCACGCACGCACGCACGCAGAAGTTTAGCCCAAGAAGACGGATACAAGCCAATCAAGTTACTTTATTAAAGACACTAACTAACTTTTGATGGTGTGTTGTTATCAGAATCAATGACAATCTGATGAAAACCCACCATGTATTGAAAAGTTACTCTTTACAGTAATAACTGACTGATGTCTGAGGTTTCTTCATGAAACATGCTGAGGACTTTAATATGTGTGTCACTGTCAACTAGCCTTTGGGTTTTCCAGGTTGGCAGAGGAACATTTCAATGACAATAGCTATGTGTGGACAGCAGAGCACTGACTCTTCCCTGCGTGTCAAAACGTTGAATGGAAGGGCATTTGTCATATACTGACGTATAAATGACGTTACTGTAGGCATTCTGAAACAAGACAGGTCTGTGGTGTGTGTTTGTTTGTGTGTTCAAAGTGTGGTTCTGTTTGTACATGTTCATGTGCATGTGTGGGTCTCTCTCTCTCCATCATGTGTGGGTCTCTCTCTCTCTCCATCATCAGTGTTCCCAGAAGACATGTCCAGGCTGTCTCCAGCCGGTTGCAGGAGGATGAGGTCATGATGGTAACAGTGAAGCTGAAGCACCATAACAAACACTGCATGCAAAACTACATGGTGCATTGATGGATTATGGGGGCCAAGGCCCAAGAAAATGGGGCCATTGCCTAACCTAGGGCCCCTAGACTACCGAGGGCCCCTGGGGTAGGGGGTGGCGGTATTGACAATTAACTATTAAATGTATATAGGGCTCATGCTCACCAAGCGCTGAAAATCCCCCTTTATGAAGTCATGATCGACAACGATGGACTGCCGTAAGCAAGTGTGTGTGTGTGTGTGTGTGTGTGTGTGTGTGTGTGTGTGTGTGTGTGTGTGTGTGTGTGTGTGCGTGCGTGCGTGCGTGCGTGCGTGCGTGCGTGCGTGCGTGCGTGCGTGCGTGCGTGCGTGCGTGCGTGCGTGCGTGCGTGAGGGAGTGAGGGAGTTTTTTCTACTCCTGTCATGTTGTGATTAACTGGCAGTGTGACTGAGTTCTTGTTGTCTAGTGTTCTTTGTCTTGTCTATGTTTTTATTCTCTTTCTCAGCGCTGCACCCCGAGCTAGTAATAAGTGGATTGGGGGAGGGGGGACATTTTATTTTAAATTTGTCTTAACCCATTCAGGCCTGACGTCGAAATTTAAAAAAAAAGTTTTCTAAATCATGACAGTTTTCGGAAAGATTTGAGGCACATTTTAACGATTTTTCAAAAATAGCAGACATACAAGTTCATAGCGCACCACTCGGTGGCGCGCTATGAGCTTGTAGATCTGCTATTTTTCAATAGCTAAAGTATAACAGAATGCTTGAAACAAGTGGGTTAAGGGAGGACCAGCTGGCTGGCCAGCGGACCACGTCATCACGCTCTCATGTCATTATACCTCAGCCATAACCATACGCTGCCCGCACAGAATACAAAACTCTGATGTTGGCATTTAACCCATTCAGGCCTGACGTCGAAATTAAAAAAGAAAAAGTTTTCTAAATCATGACAATTTTCGGAAAGATTTGAGGCACATTTTAACGATTTTTCAAAAATAGCAGACCTACAAGTTCATAGCGCGCCACTCGGTGGCGCGCTATGAGCTTGTAGATCTGCTATTTTTCAATTGCTAAATTATAACATAATGTTTAAAACACCAAAAGGGGTTCCCGCCCAAAATGGGTTAATGGTTAATGTGGTTAAACGCTAACGTGACATGGATGCGTTCCAGGTCTCAATGGATTAAAGCAACCAAAGGTATGGCTCCCCCATATCTTGCCAGCATGATTGAACCCTACAAACCCTCCCGCGCACTCAGATCAGCCAACGCAGGGAAGCTGGAAGTACCCTCACTAAAAACGCCGGGACAACGCTCCACACGTCCCAAACTCTTCTCCCTTCTGGCCCCAAAACTGTGGAATGCACTTCCCGTTGCAATCAGAACTGCAGCATCACTCCCGATCTTCCGCCGTAGTCTGAAAACCCACCTTTTCAGACTCCATCATGGCCCATAGCACTTACCCTACCCCCCTTAGACAGCACTTCTTAGACTTATATAGCATTTGAAACAGACTTATAGCATGTCATGTAGACAGCACAATAAGTGCATTGTATGTAGTCATAGCACTTCATAGTATATATGTACAGCATAGTATAGCATATATGTGTAGTTTATATGTATAGTGTCATTATATAGATATGTTCTAGTTATAGTTTATATGTATAGTGTCATTATATAGATATGTTCTAGTCACGTTCTTAGCTTACGCATGTTTCGCGATACATGCATTTTTACATATGTGATGTATTCCCATGCTTTTTGTTCTTGCCTATTGTAAGTCGCTCTGGATTAAGAGCGTCTGCTAAATGCCTAAATTGTAAATTGTAAATTGTAGTAACACGCCCTGAGGGCAAGAAGCGCTGAAACAACAGAGCTTCTTAATACGGCACAGTTAAGAAGCAGGAGTTAAACTATTAATCCGGTGCGTCGGCAGAGAGTGTGGCTGTCACGCTGCTGGGGCAGATCGGTGTGTGCACACAGACTGCCGGGTGACGGTTAGACTGCAATAAGGAGTTACCAATGCAGTTACGCCCAAATATGGAGTGTGTTAAACCTCAATGTGTCATCCTCACAGTGCGTTTTAACAGCTGGCGACAGCCTGGCGTATTTTCCGGAAGTGCGTTATTCTGTCTATGGGACCCGGCAACATATACGTTTGATTAACAGAGTTAACATAGTTTTAATATTTATTTTTACATACAAATAAATATCATGCAAATACTGTAGACTGTAGTACTGTACAATAAATGTGTACAGGTGCTTTCTTGACCACACACACCTCACACAACTCAAGTAGTTTCCAGTGTGTTTGCATGCCCACCCAACTGCACATTCTGGGTAGTGTGGGGTACGGGGGGCTTAAAACAGAACTGGCCCATTGGCATCCTTGAGTCTACATCCGTCCCTGATGCACACACAAATGCACATACGCACACAATGCACGCACGCACACACACACACACACACACACACACACACACACACACACACACACACACACACACACACACACACACACACACACACACACACACACACACACGTGCGTGTGCGCACACACACGCGCGTGCTGATCGTTGCTGGCCCAAACTCAATCAGGGAGTGCATCAGAAATGTATCATCTGTGACAATAGTGAATAACAATCTCTGTTGACAGACTTGGAGAAAACACACATGACCACAATGGCCTCATCCAAAGGTCACGCAGCAGAGAGAGATGACTGAATTTATTACAACACGACGTGCCCATAAAATGAAATCATCATATTTCTCCAGGACTTTTCCAGCGTCAGAAGCATAATCCAATACTGGAGGGATGGGGGGGGGGGGGGGGGGGGGGGTTTGGGCGACAAGTCGACGACACACATCAGACCATTTTTCCAGCCTTGTACTCTGCAAAATTGCACCCCACTGCTTGGTATTATTAGGGGGACATGCGTGGACCCCCTTGCTAGCATCAGGATGGATTAGCATTAGACCAACGCAGCGAAAGTCTCTGGGCACAGTGCTGCGATCACCTCACAGCAACCACGTCTCATAGACATTTTCCAGAGATGCTGCCTCCGGCCAAACACTGTCCTTATCCCCTTCATTTGCATCTGCCATAGACGGGTGTTATGTATGTCGCCACGGAAACACGCGTTGGAGGTTAGTCATAACAGTTCTGGCCTACTGTTTCGCTCGCGTGTCAGCGTAGACTTTGAGGAACAGAGCCCTATGGGAGAGCAGTGGGAAGATAAGTGTGTGTGTGTGTGTGTGTGTGTGTGTGTGTGTGTGTGTGTGTGTGTGTGTGTGTGTGTGTGTGTGTGTGTGTGTGTGTGTGTGTGTGTGTGCGTGCGTGCGTGCGTGCGTGCGTGCGTGCGTGCGTGCGTGCGTGCGTGCGTGCGTGCTGCGCGCGTGCGTGCGTGCGTGCGTGCGTGCGTGCGTGCGTGCGTGCGTGCGTGCGTGCGTGCGTGCGTGCGTGCGTGCGTGCGTGTGTGTGTGACTGTGTGTACGTGCCTGCCTGCCTGCCTGCCTGCATGCGTGTTTGCGCGCGCGTGTGTGTGATTGTGTTTTCTCGTTTGTGAGGATCAAATAACTGTCAGGAATTTCCTCACAAGGACAGAGATGTGGGAAATAGTTGAGAGTGGGAAAGATCGTTGTGCCGGGAATAGAGGATATTCTGCCAGATCAAAATCGTTCAAGGGTCGGTTTTGGGGTCAATGCTCAGTTTTAGAAGTTCAGGTTAGATTTCGGTTTAGGGCCCAAATACTTGTGTAGTATTGTCAATGTATTGTGTATTTATGTGTTGTGATGTGTTGTGTCCTGAAGGCTGCTTGGCGCAAAATGAATTTCCACAAGGACAAATAAACCATCTATCTATCTATCTATCTATCTATCTAAAATAGGGTCAGACAGTTTCAGTGGAAATGCAGTGTGCACATGTGTGTGTGTGTGTGTATGTATGTGCGTGTGTGCGTGCGTGCGTGCGTGCGTGCGTGCGTGCGTGCGTGCGTGCGTGCGTGCGTGCGTGCGTGCGTGCGTGCGTGAGAGAGTGGGAGGACGTGGTGGTGGTGGGGTGGGGGGTTGGTGGTGATGGTATGAGCCCCATTGCCAGTAATAGGAGCTCCTTGATGCCAGTTCGCTAGAGATTTTCCAGTCTGGACTCTCGCTGCCTGCCAGTGCCTGGTACTGCCAAAACCTTGCACTATAGTGTGAGAGAAGGTCTAATCATTGTGTTTATTGTACAGCTATGGCACACAGTATAGGCATGGCGGTTGAATTATAATTTGTAAATGTAATTAAATCATCTTCAGAGATGAACCACGGCACAAATATACACAAAAATACGTGAAATCATAGGGTGGAGTGATTACTTTTAGAATAAGTTGTAAGATGCTGATTTAGGCCTTATGCTACTGTTCAAGCCATTGGTAGAAAAATAGAGTGAATAGTGTACAGTATAGTGTATACAATGGAAGAAAATGAAAAAGGGATGACAGGGCTCAAGAGATACAGGATCTACATAATTCATAAATTCTAGCAAATTCAATGATGCAATTAAAACAAGACAGGGCCCAATATTCAATATTTCATGGCTCGCAATTGAATGTGGATTCTACATCATATCGATGATGGCGTCTGTCTTCCTTGTCCAAATATGGAGAGATGGAGAGACATGCGAGTCAATAAATCTGCCGCTGATTGGCCCAATGGTTTCCGAGATAATTAATTGAATTGCATTTTTATAGCGCTTTTCCAAGTGCTTAAAGTGCTTTACAATGGTTCATTCATTCATACATTGGGAGGTGAAGCGGTGAACAGTCGACGCCAGCGTCCTCACTTCCCACATCAATGGTGGAAAGCTCACACCGACCAACTCATTGGAGGCAATGTAGGGATCAGTGTCTTGCCCAAGGACACTTCGACATGTGGACAGGAGGAGCCGGGATTCGAACCGCCGACCCAGGGATCATTGGACAACCTGCTCTACCTCCTGAGCCACAGCCGCCCAAGCTCCTATACGTTTTGCCTCTGACAGAGCCACCTCAGCCACGCCATGAAAACTTTGACCTTTGTGGTAGGATTTTAGAGTGCATTCAATCAAGATACGAGTATATTGTATAGACTACAGCAGGAAATTACTTGTACAGGTGATACTTCCAACGGATGGCAAAGGCTGGCAGACAAGACTGTGACTGAGCAGGAGTGACAAGCTAAATGTGAACCATCGCCGTGGTCTACTCAGTAGACCACGGCGACCACACACAGAATCCACACAGAATCAGTGGGGGTTCACGTCACAAAGTCATAAAATAATATGCACAAGTGCTGAAGCCTCTGCAATAGACATTAAGCTTTATTTTTATGTTTCACACTTTGAATAGATTAACAGGGGAAAAGAAAGGTCACATGACCTACTGTCCTCACGCTGCTAACGAAAACACAAGCTGAGTCGACCGAGACCTATTTAACAAGCGCGTAGAGCAATCCAATTTATTTTCTATAATTATTTCTATTTCGTTTTCCCAGTGAAGAGTCCCTGCTTCTCAAACCACATCATGGCACTGAATGATTTGGGCCGACGTTCAGAAGAAAGAAGGCAGAACGCTGCTGTGATTCACGCCTTTTGCAGAGGAAAATAAATCAAGCGTAAACCTTTACATTTCTGCTGTCTGCAAGAAGGATCCAGTCTAAAGGAAACATAGAGTAATGTTAAAGAACTGATCAAGAAACGTGATGTATGTACAGTAGCACAATGTCTGGGTCTGGGACGGACCAGTGTCCAAAAACATCACTTTTAGTTAGAAATAAGTAAATATTACTACGGTACATGTACAATAAATCTACTGTACATACCTATATATGTGTAAATGTCTCATTAAGATCAACCTCATCCAAGTATATCTATCTGCACTCATGTATACATGTACTGTATTGTACGGTAGATAGTGACCTCACATTGATGTAGTATCTATCAGTACATTCACTCAACATGTACTGTATGGTAGATAGTGACCTCACATTGATGTAGTATCTATCAGTACATTCACTCAACATGTACTGTATGGTAGATAGTGACCTCACATTGATGTAGTATCTATCAGTACATTCACTCAACATGTACTGTATGGTAGATAGTGACCTCACATTGATGTAGTATCTATCAGTACATTCACTCAACATGTACTGTATGGTAGATAGTGACCTCACATTGATGTAGTATCTATCAGTACATTCCACTCAACATGTACTGTATGGTAGATAGTGACCTCACATTGATGTAGTATCTATCAGTACATTCACTCAACATGTACTGTATGGTAGATAGTGACCTCACATTGATGTAGTATCTATCAGTACATTCCATACACTCATGTATACATGTAGTGTATTGTACGGTAGATAGTGACCTCACATTGATGTAGTATCTATCAGTACATTCACTCATGTATACATGTACTGTATTGTACGGTAGATAGTGACCTCACATTGATGTAGTATCTATCAGTACATTCACTCATGTATACATGTACTGTATTGTACGGTAGATAGTGACCTCACATTGATGTAGTATCTATCAGTACATTCCAGGGAAAGGAAAAGGTTGCTTTGAAGCGGAGCCATATTGTATGCACTATAAATCCCTTCAGTCTATTATGCAATCTGTTCTTAGAGTAACACTTGTA
>NC_136812.1:24794962-24804962 GCF_951216825.1 Electrona antarctica
ACTAAAACAAACACATCAATCTCTACTTGGAACTGATGTTAATCCATTCTGCAGACACGCAAACGAGCACAATTCCAGATACCCTGGTGTAGTGCTGCTTAAACTCTCTGCATATCCACACACACACACACACACACACACACACACACACACACACACACACACACACACACACACACACACACACACACACACACACACACACACACACACACACACACACACACACACACACACACACACACACACACACACGCGCGCACACACTTCCCTGTGAGGCAGGCGATCCATAACGCAAAGACACACCACCCACGTGCAGCACTTTCAATCCCCACTCCCATTCATCATTTACAGATAGATGCGTCAATCTGTTTGAGCCCTCAGGGCTAATCACAAGCTGCCTGAGGCAGTCCCCCCTTGAGCATCAACATGCGTTGAGTAAAGGTTACGTACACTATATACGTGCGTATTGAGCACAGGTCTACAGTATGCGTGTGTGCAGGATGTGTCTGTGCATGTGCACTCCAAAACGGAGTACACACTTCTAACACTCTCCCTCTATACCTTATTTGTATCTAAACACTGAGGTGGAAGTGAGAGAAGATGAAGAAGAGAGAGAGAGAGAGAGAGAGAGAGAGAGAGAGAGAGAGAGAAAGAAAAAGAATAGGCCTGCAACGATCACTTTCTTACTTTTTCAATTATCGAATACTGAAGACGAGGTCTTTTTTAATACAGTATATTATGTATCAATGCATCAACATCTAGAATCTAGAATTCTACTAGATCTTTTATAATTGACGACATCTTTTAGTGTGATTAACCACTAATCCTAACTCTATTTTATACTACTGCAAAGGGGGGTTGCATAGGCTACAACAGTACAAATTGCACATTTACAATCTCAGATCTGCTATTTTCACAATTTTTTAAATGAATTAATTTAAAAAAATATGAATATATTATGAAAGACCTGTTTCGTTTATTGACTATATAGATCATTTGTACCGATTTGTGTGATGTTTGGACAATATCTGTAGGAGTACTGTCAAAAAATGTGTTTTGCAAAGATCTGCCTCCTGGTGGTGCTATAAGGCCCATGTGAAAAAGTTGGGGCAGAGGTTCAGCTCAGGTTCATCCAGGGAGTGTGTGTTGGGGCAGAGGTTCAGCTCAGGTTCATCCAGGGAGTGTGTGTACAGTTTGTTGGGGCAGAGGTTCAGCTCAGGTTCATCCAGGGAGTGTGTGTGTACAGTTGGGGCAGAGGTTCAGCTCAGGTTCATCCAGGGAGTGTGTGTGTACAGTTGGGGCAGAGGTTCAGCTCAGGTTCATCCAGGGAGTGTGTGTGTACAGTTGGGGCAGAGGTTCAGCTCAGGTTCATCCAGGGAGTGTGTGTGTACAGTTGGGGCAGAGGTTCAGCTCAGGTTCATCCAGGGAGTGTGTGTGTACAGTTGGGGCAGAGGTTCAGCTCAGGTTCATCCAGGGAGTGTGTGTGTACAGTTTCGCTGCCTGCAATCAAGCCAACGGTGCCGGAGATTAGCTGTTCACAGACGGACACACACACGGACACACAGACAGATGGACGGAAGGACAGACGGACGGACGGACAGGATGCAAAACATAGTCTCTGCAAGACTATGTTGACAGCAGGAAGAGGATTACACATGAATACAAAAAAATAAGCTGAAGACTTGTAGTTAAATAATACTGCTTGTTGCTTCTGTGCAGCTTGTACTAGTATTAATTTAACCCCAAGATTGTCCCTCTCTCCATATAGTCCAGCTCCATGATGACCCCTGCTGTAAAAATATCTGCCAGCTGATCTTTCTGTTGAAGAATAATAATGAATTGCATTCATGTCAAGCCAACACACTTCACATGCGTGGTCTTTGAATGCTTCTCGGTTTGCTGACAGACAGGCCGGTGCACTGCTAAACACATCTTGTGTGCTTGCTTCATTCAGCACTGCCAGAGGTAATCAATGAGTCCACATGCAAACACACAGCAGACTCAGTCCGTTTCATTTGAAATAATGCTTAACCACTTAAACTATATACTGCACTGACCGAGGTCCAACAGAGGTCTGGACTTTACTTGACCCCCTCCTTTTTTCCTAGTCTAAACCAAATCTTTCCACTGATAATAGGGACATATTTATCTATTTTGCCGCTGAATGTTTGCCTATCGTGACATGCCCAGAATATTAGGGACGCGTCACGCTAGGGTTCATGTGGTTAAGACAATTCTTTCATCTTCGGCTCACTATGCTTTCTAGAGCCCGACATGGCGAGAGCCCAGCAGAAAGCAATGTCCACATGTAAATACATCAAGAGGCATTACCAAATCATCTCCTGAGCAGGAACTAGTACCTGTTCTAATGACTCTTCACAAACGTCACATCTCACGCACGCACGCACACGAGCGCGCGCACACACACACACACACACACACACACACACACACACACACACACACACACACACACACACACACACACACACACACACTGTGTACTAAGGGCCAACTGAATACTTTCCATGGGTTTTTGTAAGCAATGATAAACACGTTGCGTCTAATCATAAAAACATGTATTTCATGTTATGGCGGGTGCAGCACTTTTGCGGCCAGTGCCCAGTTTTCCCATGGTTATATTTCAGAGTCAGAGAGAGAGTCTGTCTCTCATTTCTCTATGTTTATGGCGGGTCTAAATTATGGTATCAGGTTCTCCTCCGAGCCCAGGCGACTGCCAACTGTCATGGCCGACCCTGCCATACAGGCCACTTTTGTCTCTGGGAAGTCGTGTAACCCAATCTATCCCCGAATTTCTGCCTCTTCGCTTGGATTCATTTTTGCCGTACGGAGAGAGAAAGAGAGCAGACAGTTCAGAAAAAACAAACACAGACCTTCAGAACAAAGTTAGTGTTCTTTCTCTTTTTTTAATAGCCCAAATAGAAAACAGAGGAAACGCTGCCGGCAGAGAAAGGTTTTGTGAATGAAGCCCAGCTGACAAACAGAGAACGACTTGGACCGCAAAAGGCCTCGACATGTCGTGCATTTGTGTGTGTTTGTGTGTTTGTGTGTGTGTGTGTGTGGCTGTGCGTGCGTGCGTGCGTGCGTGCGTGCGTGCGTGCGTGCGTGCGTGCGTGCGTGCGTGCGTGCGTGCGTGCGTGCGTGCGTGCGTGCGTGCGTGCGTGCGTGCGTGCGTGCGTGAGAGAGAGTAGAGAGAGAGCTTACAAGGTCTATGTATCTTACGTACGTACATAAAGGCAAGCCCAAAAACATGTGCGTAGGCGCACACACATTACATTATTGTCTACAATAATGACAGGAAGATGGATGACGATGGTCTATCTCCACATCGCTGTAACATACAGTGTATGATCCCCATAGACAAGACTGGCATTAGGTTATGCAATGCACGACACATCCAACAGATGGCAGTATTACAGAAGCCAGTTAGTGTCTTTTAGCTCTCACCAAAACAAAGTTTTCAACATGTGGGCCATCCATGATGCCAACATTTAAATGGATTCTCAATTTATTCTGGCAAAATCATTAGCCTGTGCTGATGGTAGTAACATATTACTGAGCCATTTACTTACTGTTGTAAGGTAGGTAGGCCCTACTATAGGCCAAATAATTTACTTACTGTTATAACTTACAACAGTAAATGATTTGGCCTATAGTAGGGCCTACCTATCTTATAACTTATAAGGTAGGTAGGCCCTACTATAGGCCAAATCATTTACTGACTGTTATAAGGTAAGATAGATAGGCCCTACTATAGGCCAAATCATTTACTTACTGTTATAAGGTAAGACAGGTAGGCCCTACTATTATTCAAAAATGCCTTTAAACCAGACCACATATTAGCATACAAACTGTTATGTTGATATGATGGTATGATAATTTATATAGTAGCATACCAGTAAGATGCCCTGAGGGCGAGTTAATGGAATGTCAGAACAGGTCAGCTCCATATCTGGAGATCTAGGATTTGAGGTTTGAGGTCTCAGAGCTTAAATAAAGCTTATGATGAGGTCAGATGTACAGTTGCTGGCCGGCTCCATATATGCAGATCTAAGTGATCCAGTCTTCTCCATGTATGGTTATCCAGGGTTTGATGAGGTCATCATATATGGAGACGGCCATATATGGAGCGTGTCACAAGGCATGAGGGACTGATTGCCATATATGGTCGTGTGACGTGTCACGAGACGTGAGGGACTGATGGTCATATATGGTGGCGTGATTGACGGAACGACGGACAGGTTTTGCAGTTTTTCATAGTAATTTGCGACCTATGGTCGCAATGATAATTTAAATGGAAATAAGACTCCACTCTGAATTCAGTGTTAAAACCCGGTGATTACATGTGATTGCACGCCAGGGTTGTGTACCAAAAATAGCTGGTCTACAAGCTCACAACGCATTGCAGCGTGACCTACTGTGAGCTTGTAGATCTGCTATTTTCATTGCGTGACACTGGTTCGCACCTAAGTATAAATGACCATTCATGAATACCCCATTTAGATTGAGTCGTGCTGATTTTAACAGAAAAAGTAAAAACCTTAAACCATGAACTCGCATAAATATAAACTTCATGTAAGCTCAATGAGTGACTTTTCACGTGTTGAACTACAGAATAACCAGGGTTGAATTTGCAACAAAATCTGTTATATGTGGTCGTCTTTTATATGTGCTGGGTGGATGTCATGACTCCAGGGCCTGAAAATAATAATTAAAAACTAAAAAGGTCTTCTATTAACCTTTTCCTTATTTCCTCGAAATTTGAACTCCAGAAGCACACTGACTATGGACGGAACAGCATGTTTATCAAGCCAAAACCAACGTGCCTGTAGACCGTGACCAATGTGAGTGTGTGCATGGATGAACATCTACAGATGTGACTTCAGAGGGGGGATGCTCTCATATGGAGGGGTGCATGCTCTCAACTAACTGCTTGCACACGCCATTGTGCATGCGTCAATTGCGCCATATTTGTATGTGCAGAAAGTCCCAGTGTATAGACTGTCAAAATCTGTGTGTTTGGATGTGTGGGGGTGTTGTGTGTATTTTCCTGGAAATAAGCCTTATTGCGTGCGTGTGTGTGTGTGTGTGTGTGTGTGTGTGTGTGTGTGTGTGTGTGTGTGTGTGTGTGTGTGTGTGTGTGTTTGTACACTGGATCGGTGCCCTCTTATGTTGAACGTGGATGGAAATCAAAGAGACAGGAAAGGGAGCCCGAGGGCCCCACTTCACTGAACCATCAGCTGGCAGGATGAGAAGCAACTGTATAATGGGTCCTAGGCTGGGTGGGCGGGAGTGGGGGTGAGGGTGGGGGGTGTACAGGGTGAAGTAGAGGTGGTAGAGGGGTGGACATAAAAGGGGAGGTGGATGAAGTGATGCCAGAAGTAGCTAATCTACGGTATATCAGTATATGCTCACGGCGCACCACAAGCGTGTCACACGGAGGAGCATAGATTGGGCATGAGGGAGGTGGGGGGCAGCAGTGGGAGATGGACGTCAGGAATGGGTGCTAGGGGGACGGAGCAAGGAATGGGGAGAGAGAGAGGGAAGCATAGCGGATGGAGGAGGAGGAGAGAGGGGTAAATAGAGGAGCGAAGAGAGAGAGAAATTGGAGAGTTGAATGACTCTTTTCCTTTTTTTGTACCACGTTTTGAGGGGCACTAGCCCCTCCTATGCCCAGATTTGTGTGTCTGTGTGTACGCCGTAGTGATGATTTGATTGGCTGAGGGCTTAAAAAGTGAGGACAGAAAAGTGAGGATGCCGATGATGTATGATGATAAGAGCACCCGCCCTCACTTCACACAAGTGTGATTTCTTTCTCCCCAATTTAGTCGTTATGCCAATTAATGTCGGGAGGAATTCATTGGAACTGCTTGTTGTACCCTAGTGGCTCACCTGCCAGTGAGAGCGCCCACTGGGAGGACACGTAGAGCCTTCATCCCACTCCTCCCACGCCTCCCACTAAACATTCCCAGCTGACAGGTGGCGCCCTGCAGCCCATATGAGCAGTGACAAAGATCATCCAAGCCGGATGCACCGCGGTGATTTGAACCCCTGGCCTACAGCCTACACTACACATTGGTGCTCCGGAGCCGCTTTGGCTCTGCTGTTTGCGTCTCTATTTTCCATAAAGACCACATCTGTAGAATTATGCACACAACCTGCATAGACAAAACACAATCATATGTAGTTACTAGTTATGCGATGATCCATGCACAAGCACATATTATGTGGTGTGCCCGCTGGTGGCTCATACACACGCACACACGTGTGCACACATGCGCGACACACACACACGCACGCACGCACGCACGCACGCACGCACGCACGCACGCACGCACGCACGCACGCACGCACGCACGCACGCACGCACGCACGCACGCACGCACACACACACACACACACGCACACACACACACACACACACACACACACACACACACACACACACACACACACACACACACGGTACATTCAGCACACATGCCAATTGCAGAGCGAAAGCATCCTGTGTGTGCAGTGGGTCATAAAAACAAAGAGTGGAGTGGGCAGTTCGTGCTTATAGTTCAAGCATTTTATTGACTTTATAATACAGTTGCCACACAATGTTATACTAAATTGGCTAGTGCTGTACAATATAGGCTAGGAGGATGGGAACCAAAGGTTGTTCTTTTGCAATTGGAGCCGTTGTGGGACTGTGGGTTGGATAGACAGACTGAAAGCATTAGGATGGCAAATTCAGTACATTGTTTTTAAATCACTGTTCCCCCATAAAATACTCCTTTCACAAAATGATTTTTCACATCTGTTTAGAACTCATTTACTGTATAACCTTGCATGAAGATTTCATGAAGTGTTCTTATTGCTAGCAACTTTGAAACTTGGTTTGAGTAATGAGTAAATGTTTATGACAGACTGGCTTTGAGGGGAGATTATTAAGAAAAGGGGAAATGGTGACCCATTTGATAAATTAAACAAAAACAACGTTCTAGTATGGCTCTCTGTTGTATCGTATCACAAATTTCCCCCTGTTACGTAATGGCTGTGGCTTGTGACTGTAAGCACCCGTGCTGTACAGTATGTGTGCCTATACTGTAGGCTACGCGTGCATGAGCCGCATCCACTGCCATGGACTCAGTTTGCATAACCCCTGATGGTCCGCTGTCAAAGCAACAATTAGACTCTGTATATGAAACAGGCCGACGTATAATTTGGGTTAAAGACAGAGGGGAAGACTGGGACATCAGCTCGACACTTGGTGGCTTTGAATGGCGTGAAGGCTTTGGATGTTTCGGATTTCAGGGTTGAGAAACTATTTGGAAGGAGCGCCTCATGTGCACCGAGGGGGGGGACACCGCCCACTACTCCAGTGCAGCGCCAAGAATTTGTTTTTTAACGATTATGGACTGTATACGATTTTAAGAGGCTGCGGAATGTGCTTTTTTATCGATTCTGTCCTGCTGCAAAAGCGGTTGGCGACTTGGAGATTTTTCCCCCTCAGGTTTATAAAGCCTATTGTATTTTCTTCTTCTTTTTTTTCATGTGCTGTCTGTCCAGTGTATCATATAATTGAAGAAAAGCCACAAAACATCACAAAACACTGCAGCCTTGCCAGGTGAATTATGCATTCAGCCATTGCAGCGCTCCGGGCCCCCGGCTGTACTTCATTAGCTATCTCCCACTCTACCTTTTTCTCTGACAAATTCAATAAATGTTCATCTGGATCCAATTAGGCCCTCGTTAGCGATAATTGGCCTGGTATTTACTAACAGCATTACTCAACACTGGCGCGGCACGGTCCCAGGATTTGAGCCAGGAGAGAGTCAAGGTTGTGGGTTTGTTAGTTACCTGCCAGTCGACTGGGTGCTGAAGAAAGCTTGTATCTTAAAAAAAATAGAAAAAAATAAAAGGCTTTTCCACATTTGAAAATATGTGGCTGCTCCTTCTCATGGCTTTTGTTGTTGTTGTTGTTTGTTTGTTGTTTGGGGTTTTATAATGTAAACCTGTTTAAGTAAAACGTTCTGAACTTTCCGTAGTGAATTATGGTGGAGGTGGAGTCCTGACATCTTGAAATGTCTTATAAACGTGAGGGGACCACGTCAGCTGTGAATTACAATAAAAACCAGGCAAAGCGCTGGAGATGCGAGGTTCTTCCAGGACGCTGCCATAAGTACCCCAGGCCTTCTCAGCGTCCCACAGCGGGGGACTGCAGCAGCAGCGCCTTTAACAGGGAGTTTGATGGTTCAATTCTAATGTTTCACTGGCAATGAAAGTGTTTTCACAGGGGTTGGAGAGGAGAGGGCACTTGGGCCGAAACGTTTGAAAAAAGAAAGGGGAACAACTCTTGATATGTTTTAAAACGGAGGATTACTGCCATTCCACAGACTCGCAGGCAATCTCCGTCCCTGGACACGCCGCCCGGTCCAGGGAGAGGCTTATGTAAAAAACATGATCTCATGCCACTTAAGTCTCTCCCAGCAGGGGCTGTGGACCCTCACTGTCAGAGGCCTTATTACCTATCATGACCTCAGCGAGATGGCTCTGACTGGGAAACAAAGAGACCCACAATGGATTGTTCAACAATCTAATGACATTAGTTTGTGTATGTGTGTGTGTGTGTGTGTGTGTGTGTGTGTGTGTGTGTGTGTGTGCGTTCGTGCGTGTATGTGCGTGCGTGCGTGTCTCTGTCTCTCTTGTGTGTGTGTGTGTGTGTGTGTGTGTGTGTGTGTGTGTGTGTGTGTGTGTGTGTGTGTATGCGTGTGTGCGTGCATGTGTGCGTGCATGTCTGCGTGCGTGCGTGTCTGCGCGCATGTGTGTGTGTGTGTGCGCGCGCATGTGCGTCTGTCTCTGTGTGTGTGTCTCTGTCTGTGTGCGTGCGTGCGTGCGTGCGTGCGTGCGTGCGTGCGTGCGTGCGTGCGTCTGCGCGCGCGTGTGTGTGTGTGTGGGGGGGGGGGGTGGGGTGCATATTTGGGCATGCATTCTTTTTTCTTGGTGGCATGGACATACAGTATATTGTGGAGCCCAGGGGGACAATACGAGAGTGAGGACAAGGGATGGCGCTGTTGCAAACCAAATGCAAGAAGGGAAGCTCTCACGTAGCAGAGGTGAGAGGGAGAGGTGAGTAAAAGTGGCTGATGAAAATCGGGAGTCTCTCCTCGGTGCTCCTGTTCTTCCACCGCACCCCCACCAACACTCGCACACACCCCGATAGCAATTATTCCATTTAAAGACTCCCTCAATCACAAATAAGTCTCACGGGCTCACGAATAGAAGCACCTGTCCCCAACAAAACTCTCAGTTTCAACACCCCATTCTAATGCGCCACTTCCAGGAACCCCTCGTTGGAAATAAATGATGACACATGGCCACGTATGTATGAGTTCCAAGTTGGGATCTTTCTATCCTGTTTTCTGGCAAGCAGGTCCGTTTTCTCTGGTATGTGAGGGCGGGCAGGCGGAGGGAAGGGGAGGCAGGGAGGGAGGGGAGGTTATGTCTGTCTATTGCTAGGCCTGCAGTGCACATGTCGCCCTTTCACAACCCTATGTAACTTATCCCCGGCACATACAGAGAGAGACAGAGAGACAGAGAGAGAGAGAGGGAGAGAGAGTCAGATAGAGCCAGAGAGAATGATAGAGAGATGTCTTTGATTACAGACAGATCTGGTCATTACCAGCCTGTGGAGCGACTCTATAAAACAATAACATATGGAGACCATCAGTCAGTCCGTGGGTAATACGTTACAACAACCAACCAGGCTGATGGGAAACACACCTACTGAAGGCTCGAGGAGCCAGAGTGAAGAGATACAAAAAGAACCCCATAAAAATCTCAATTCAATTTCCTGTCCTAATGACTAGGTGTTTTCGATAGAGAACGATTCCCCGTGCCAGCTCTTACGATACGTTATGTGGAGGACGATCCAAAGATTTCCAAGCAGCTGTCCCACTAATATGTAGAATTTACGATACTGTTCTTTTTT
>NC_136812.1:24809962-24817462 GCF_951216825.1 Electrona antarctica
TAACTGGTTTAGATGGATTACTCGTGTCTCTACCATAAGACCTGATTTTGTATAACTTCAGTCAAACCTGTTTAACCTGTAGAAACAGATGCACCTGTTTGAGGTACTTATGTATTATGATCATCAATAGGAGAAGAGAGGCAGATATCTCCCCTTGTGTGTATTGTACGTATATTGTCTTGTTTTGTTTTGTTTTCAGTTGTATGTATTGTCAATTGTCAGTCGTTTCGTTTACATGTATGTTTGATTAAAATTCAATAAAAAGTAAATTGAAAAAATATATATATATCCCCCCCCCCCATCATATTTTCTCACAAAATGGCCACCACTGCTAGTATGTTTTCAATGCATGACACCAGTGTTCTGCCTATCCATCCCATTGTTAAATCACTGACAGTGAACTTTTCAACCTGAGGGTTATCTTCGAGTTCATATCATGTATTATCTGGAGGGCTGGCTGGACAGATAAATAGTGTTTGAGTGAGGGTAATCATAAATTACTACTGTGCTCCCTTTACCCAATATGGCTATCGCTATGTTTAAAGCATTACTGCACACTGTGCACAGAGCTGGAGAAGCCCGCTTGCATAGTACAATTCTCCATGAATTAAACCCTGAGTATATGAGTATACAGTGTGTGCAGCTATACTGTTGAACGATTTGTTTTTGGGGTTTTTTAACACTGGTTAAAGGGAGGGGAGACACAACTGTGCCGTGTTGAAATGATCTGCTTATTTGGTAATATTATCTTGTCTATGCTATTGTGATAAAAACTCAATAAATAAGATAAAGACTATACACTGCTGATTTAAATGAACACTGAGGATTTTACTGTGATGTGCTTTGAACAGCTTGAGAAGCACATGCACACACGCAGAACTATGATCTATTTTTGAAAGTATGAGCAAAACTAGGAGAACAAAAACATGAATAGATTGATTATATTTTATATTTGATTATATTTATTCTTCATTTCAAAGTCAAACCAACTGGCTGTTGGATTCGTGTGTGTAGGTAATAGGGTATAGCGTGTGTTCAACAGGAATATGATAATATGTGTGTAGGTAATAGGGTATAGCGTGTGTTCAACAGGAATCCTGGACTATTACTGCCACTGTGAAATGGTAATCCAACTTTGACAGACCTTTCTTAGTGCACGTGGCTTTGTAGTAGTGAACACTGAGACCGGGGGCAAAATAACAGATTACCAACCCTAATTTGTCCTGAGGTTTTAATGGCTGATCCCCTCCCCAACACACACACACACACACACACACACACACACACACACACCCTTTTTCAATCCTTCTACCGTATATGTCATGTCTCTGTGGTTGGTTAGAGTTCACATTTATAGACGACCATGTGCTTTCAATTTCTACAATGAACTAATAAAGGCAGAAAGACTATTTTGATATATATGTATGTATATATATATATATATATATATTATATATATATATATATATATAACCTCAGGAGGATTGCAGAATGGGAATGTTTGACAGTTACAAACGCTGAAATGGCAGGTTCATGTTTCATCCAGTGAGCATGAGAGAAAATTGAGTCTTTAAACTGACATAAAATATGGAACGGGAACACACTGTACGACGCACTCATACAGTACAGTACACACACACACGCACGCACGCACGCACGCACGCACGCACGCACGCACGCACGCACGCACGCACGCACGCACGCACGCACGCACGCACGCACGCACGCACACACACACACACACACACACACACACACACACACACACACACACACACACACACACACACACACACACACACACATAAAATGTCACATACCCACAGGATCTCTCACACACACACACACACACACACACGCACATGTATGCATGTGCACACACACACACACACACACACACACACACACACACACACACACACACACACACACACACACACGACCAGAAACCATAACCTGGATTCAATAATCCAGACTGCTCTATTAAGATGAGAGGAGCAGTCTGAAATGTGTACATAACACCACTACCACTGTCAGAAAAACTGTACAAAACTACCAGGACAATGAATGAAGGATGGATGGATGGACATGAACCAGCAGAATGAGGCAGACAGGAACGTGTTTATGTCACAAGCATGTGTTAGTGGATCAGTTTGAGAGCTGTAGGTAAATCTAGGAAAATATCATCCAGCCCGTTTCCAATCTGGTATAAATGTTAGTGATACCCTAATACATACTGCAATGCTATGGAACCTCCCCTCCTTAATAAGCACAGACTATAAAGGTAATCAAAACAACATTTTGTGGGGACAGATGGAACCTCCAACACAGGGACAATGGGAGGATTTGATTCAGGAGATACATCTCATGGAGAAACTGACACACAGTCTGAGGCTACAGGAAGAGCAAATGTAGGACAAATGGTCCAAATGGACAACATTTAAGACTGAACAGAATGAATAACAACAGTAAATGCCTAGAAATATGTTTGAAACGCAATGTCAATTTTATTTATTTTTATTTTTTCATGTTTGTTTGTACTGTATGTTTTCTTTTTCTGTATGTGTTTTTCTTTCTTTTGCCTTTGTTCAAAAATCTATAAAAATGTAAGTGATAAAAAAAAATAAAAAAAACATTTTGCCCACAAATGATATACTACTATAACTATATATTATATAATTTGTGGCCAAAATGTGCTGTTTCTGTAAAAAGCTGGCACGTATGGATATAAAAAATGTTTTTCTTTTATTTTTTATGAAGCAGTAACACTTTGTAGTGTATCCCTAGGCTACATCATTGCATCGCACCAGTTGAAACACACAACAACCTTCTCTTTCTCCTCCAGTCATGCAGTCTCTGGGTTCTCTCCCAGTCTGGGTGGGTTTCTCTATCTGCAAAGCATGACTCATCCCCCCCCCCACCCCCAGTAGACCAGTCACAAGCACACTTCAAAGGCAGGCCGTCCGCTGCCTGCCACAACCTCCAGAAAGAATCTAACATGGCCCTGCCAGTGTCTTACTGCAGCGCCTCTTATGTCCAAAACTCACACGCCTCACCCCTCCACAACCAACTGCTAATGAACAAAACATGCCGTGTAGTGAGATGTTGTTCCCTTAATTATGCACAGTTGCCGATATTTCCTTGATGATTCATTCAGTAATATCCTGAGCCAGCTCGGCTCTGTGGTTTCTTCAGACAGTGGAGAGTCCAAGAAACCAGCGACATGCCTCAATTCCCACCCTGCGTCCTTTTCAAACTCTCAGTCATATTCCAATTTGTCGTGTGTTGGCAGTTTGGCACCAGTCATCAGCTCAACGTCGGGTCAGCCGAATAATATATGGTATGAATTCCCCCTGCAGATGAAACACACTACTAAAGGTTCCATCTGGTCACAATAGCTTTTACATTTACATGCTTGAAGGTGCGTTTTTACACACTTTTTTGACTCATTTTTACTCACTTATAAGGTCATTGCAGACTGCTGCTGTTTTTCTGAAAAACGGCGGACAAACGCAGTGAAAAATCTAAAAAATGCAGCAGTTTGCAGGGACCTTGAATCTGTCTTTCTTTGGTAGCACATTAAATACACGGTGGATTGCAGACTATAGATTTAGTTCATAATGCATTTCAGGACCTAGTTATAGCTCTGTGGGACAGAAGCCTGGCATGTTCATAATCTCATCACATCTATGGGCAGTGTCATTCTATATACAAAGGCAGGATTCAAATGGCAAACTGGACATTGAGGTGCAAAGCTGTGGAAATACTTCCACTGAAGTGTAAGGTTTCACTCCCTGTTCCAAGAATCAAAATATCAGTTTGACTGAGAAAGAGAAGCCGGGTCTTTGTTCTATGTCCCGCACATTAGGCAGTGCTGAGCTCATGTGGGATACTGAGGAATACTTTCCATATCCCGTTCCATTTGATATAACAAAACGTGTTCCATTTTACCTTTAAGTTGTTTATCCCACCTTTTTCCTGCAAACTCCAACACTTAACTTTGAGCCAGCTTTATTACGATCCCCCCCCCCCCTCCCCCCCACACACACACACACACAAACACACCCAGACCTTCCTACTCGCCTCCCCAATTGAATTAGCGAACTGCCTCCCTCCCTCCCCATGTCGCCCTGTCCTTCATAAAGGGGGCATGGTAATTGAAGCAAGCACCAGAGTGATATCAGAACCAAAACGCACCTGGCACAGCTCCCAGAAACCATTACCTTGGCCCAGGACCAGAGAGGTGGAAACCAGCCTTCATTCTTCCACCATTGCTTTGCTCTTTTCCTCCCTCGCTCTCCATCTCTCATCTCGCTCGCCCTCTCATGCTTGTCTTACTCTCTCTCTCCCCACAATTTAAAAATGACACCAGACATAGTATATACAGCTGCATCGCTTTAACATGCAAAGTTTAGGATTTTAAAAAGCATGAGCGAGAGGCTGTGCATGTGTTTCATTATGTAGCTATTCCTCTTCTACATCTTCAACATAGTCATGTATGTCCACCCCCTCTCTCTCTCTCCCTCCCTCCCTCCATATGTGTGATTTTGAGAGGCAGTGTGAGTGTTTGACTTTACAACCATTTTGTCACTGTCATGCAGGGATTTTTGCAGAGGGAAGTACAATGATGTAACAAATGTGAAAAGATAGGGATTGGGGAGAAGCGTCAGGAGATGGCGTGTATAGTTAAAGATTTTCAGTTGCCACATCATCATCATCACACATCACCCAAACACGCCTAGCTAGTCATTACCAAAGAGCCAGGACAGGCCTGGACAGCTCTTCTCTACTGGCACACATAGCGGGCTGCTAAGTTAACAATACCAACCAAAGCCTTGCTTGTGTTCCTCTTGTTTCTCAAAGCCTTGCTTGTGTTCATTAAATAAATACATTCTACAACTATTGTAAATCAATGTCACTGTCTGCCTATTGATCTGACTTTTTTTTTAAATATAATATAGCGTCAAACCCTTTGATATATAACTCCACATTTGATATACAATGGCACATTTGGTATCACTGTAGCATAGTATGATGAGCTAGACAACAAGACATGTTCCTACCTGTTCAAACTCTCGGAGGCTGTGCATCTGTACAGGTGGGCCTTTATCTGTCTCGTCACACATGAGATCTGGGGCGGACAGGAAATGAAACGGGTGAATCAGTTTAATAGATAAATACATACAGCGTAATGATAAGGGACAATGCACACTCCATTTACTTCTATTTAAACAGCAGGGGTAGAGAGAAATAGCAAAGGCCAGACATAAGGTTCTAGTGGGATTGGAACTTGGATGAGGCGTGCAGGGAGATCTCCCAGAGACTGAAGGATCCTGTGATAAAGTGATATATTCTTTTTTTTTTGTGGCTTTCGCCTTTATTTTATATTTTTTATGGAGGGACAGACAGTAGGCTGACAGGAAATGGGGAGAGAGATGGGGGAGATGACATGCAGTAAAGGCCGTCGGGATCGGGAGTTGAACCCGCGGCACACTGCCAGACTGGATTACCAGCCAAGGTGCCTGGACCGCTGAGCCACGGCCCAGGCCAAAGTGATATATTCGAATGGCCATGTGCCGTTATTCGAATGTTTTGGCCAACATGCACAAATGCCAAAATGGATCATCCATAAATCAGGCTGTTTTCAAGCGCAGTGGTATGTGGTATATATGAACTGCTTTTTAGTCTAGTTTTCATTATATTTGCAAATGTTTTGTACACAGTAAAATAAATCCAGTGCAAAATCCACAGTGTTAATTTATCCATTTATAACCCTGAGAGCCTACAAATGTGAGTTAAGTTAAATTAACCAACCATCTGCAGTGCTCCACAGTACACTGAGAACCATCAGCCTTACTGCTGGGCTGAAATCAAAACACTTTGGGCGCAGCGGAGCTCTCTGCGGAGTGTCTCTCAGACCTCATAACAGGGAGGTTCTGATCAAACATAACATAGCCTCATTATTACTCTATTAAACCAGGATATTATGGGGCTGCCTCCCTCCCCTCCTCCCCTCTCCCCCGACACGGTGTGTTCCGGTCCAGCTGAAACTTTTCCAGGGGTCTCAGGACGTTTCAAAGCCAAACTTTATCCTGGCTCAAAGGGCAGTAGACATTCCCGTTGAATTTCGCACAGGAGGGATTTACACAGCGACGTGTGTTTTATTTCTTTTAAAAGCACGGGGCATTAGGTTCATAGCAGGGTTGGGGTGGTTTACAGGGGCACGTCCCAAGGGGCACAATCAAGGGAACCATTGGCAAAGCACCGTGTTCTGACAGTTCTTTAAACTTGTGGCACAAGCTCATTAAAGATTATTAAAAATGCTGTTACAGTATGTTGTGTGTAGGGAAGATGTGTCCTGGAATGGAGCCTGCTTTTTAATAGCTTTTTTGTAGCATGGTACAGGATACAAATAAACAACCCATACACATGCACACATGTAGTATGCACACATGTAGTATGCACACATGCGCACAGTTCCACGCACGCACGCACGCACGCACGCACGCACGCATGGTCGCACGCACGCACGAACGCATGGTCGCACGCACGCACGCACGCACGCACGCACGCACGCACGCGCGCGCGCGCGCGCACGCACACACACACACACACACACACACACACACACACACACACACACACACACACACACACACACACACACACACACACACACACGCACACAGGGTAACACTACAGTGTAATTCATACAGGCCTAAGTTGAGTTGTACACTTCTTACAAATAGCCAGTTGGTGTAAACATGAGCTGTTATGAAAGTCTGATGAGAATGTTTATTTAACAAGAAGGAGAAGGAGGAAAGAGATTCAAAAGGCCCATTCAGTGTGATTCCCAAAGAAATAGAGAGCGACAAATAGATGGAGAGACAGGGAGATACTGTAGATTGTAGAAAGACCGTGAAACAGAGAGGCTAGAGAGGCATGTAGACTCTTATGGGTACATTTTTACACTCTCTAGGCTCAATTTACACTCAGATTATTACAGTGTAGCATATTGCAAAGTACGTAAAGACAGTGACACACTCACCTGTGGAGATGCCTAAGCTCTTAGGCCTGGCGCGTTTTTCCCCGGCACAATGTCTGAAACAAGAGACAAACTATTAGACACGTTAATTACTGTAACTGACTCAACATTCCTCAATAGATTACTGCACTGTTACTTCCTCAATAGGCAAACACTCTTAAACCTGTTTCTGTTAAATTGGTGTGTTTTGTTCACGCATAACACGTTTTACGCCCAATAAATAATCTTTCGTCTAGCCTACCTGAGCGCGTTTCTTGTGTCCCAACTTCCACTCCGACTCTCAATGAGGTCATTCTCAAGCACAGACAAAAATAGTCCAATAAGCGAGTGAGCGAGCGACAGGGCTGTGTGGAGATCTTCCCACTGACACAGGGAACACTCACACACTGGTGGTGGAAACTGAGTCAGCACCGGCTGCAAGTCACACAGCCATCACTCACTCATCTCATAACACC
>NC_136812.1:24822462-24829962 GCF_951216825.1 Electrona antarctica
ACTGGCTTCAACTATTCTCAGCTCCCCAATGACGCAGTGAAGCATCAATCAATCATGTTTTTACTTCCACTCCCATTTCTCACCCCACAATCCCTGCTCTGTTCTGAAAAATGAAAAAATAATAACCTTTTTGTTTTGTCATTAACAGTTTCCCTGTGCTATATTTAACCATACTTTACGCAGTGTGGCTTGAGCAACACTTCAATGGCAACTTGGCAGCAATGTACCGTAGCTGGCTGAACGCAGCATCAGGCAAGATGCGACCCTTTGGAAGCTTATTATTAAGGAAGCTTAGTATTTTCCTCAACTCCATGTCTCAGCAAGCAAGCAAGCAATGGAATGACTGAATCATGGATTGAGTGGGACATAATGAAGGACAGAGACAGAGAGGAAGGGTGGGGGTGATGGTAAAGGTGTCTACACTGCAGACACCACACTGTATCCTCTAATTACCTCAGACCACGCCCACTTTGTTTACGGCTCGTGCTCGTCCACCCTTTGCCTCTCCCTCCTCCTTCACTCAAGTTTACTTTTATTCAAAATGGCTTTATTGGCACAAGAGGCAACAGTTTGCATTGCCAAAGCAAGTGTGAAATAGAATAATCTAAACTAAGAATGGCCCAAATGGAAACAAGCCAATAGGCTTTCTTGGATTCATCCTTTTAGGAGACCTTGTATTGTACTGTACTTAACTGTGTTTGCCAATGCAAACTGTTAATAAAGTATTCAATCAATTAATTTTTGTTATAGAGTATATACTAATAAAAGGAAATATATAGCAGTAATATTTAAAAATTTCCAGTCAAACATGTAAAAAGCTTAAAGGAGAATTCCATAATAAAAGGCTTTCTTACCTTTCTTTGTAGTTGTTACGTCCCCACCAAAGAGGTCCAGGTGTTATTTTGTGCAAAAGCTCCTTATTGGCTATTTCTCCTACCATAAGCCCTAAATGAATTGCATTGCATTGAATGGGAATTGAATGGGGCTATGGGGTGTTGTGCTAATTCGCTTATTTCCATCGCTCAAAATTATTATTTTGTTGTATATACCCTCTCTTCATAATGTAAATAATATCCCAAGTGTGTCATGGTTTGAGTCTCCCCCTGTCTGCATTTCCACTTCGGCCACTCCCTCATCCCATTCCACACTTCAGTCCCAATTACACACCTGGTTCCACACTCATCAGCCCAGCCCATTACAAACCTGTGAACACTACAGCAATCAACCCACCACCTATAAGACTGGACTCATTGCACACACACCTTGTCGGATCATACTTTCATGTCATGTTGTTGTACCTGGGAGCTCTTGCCTTGTTCCTTGTTCCTGGACTATGCTTTGAAGCTGCTGGTAATTTGCTTGTACCTCTTTGTTTTTGGACTGCTTAGTTTCTGCCAGTAGTTTGTATAAGTTTGCCATTTTTCTGCATTATTTAATAAATGCTTTGATTACACTCTGCTTTGCTGGTCATTACTCTGCACTTGGGTTCAATACATTTTTGCCACCGTGACAGAATGATCCGACCATTATGAACCCAGCAGAGTTAAAACTTTTTCGCCTAAAAGTGGCAGACTTTGAATGTTTGGTTGATTGTTTTATGGCCTCTCCTCCTAACCTGCGTGTTGAGGGGGAGATTTCAAACCAGCAGCAGTGGCTTAAAGAGAGGCCTTGGGTCAGCCATTTTGTGCCCCGTTTGGATGCTGTCCGTACTAAGCTTAATGACTTTGAGACCAGCTTGGTTCATACTTCCCAGAAAGCCCCTCACTCCATTAGGTGTGGAGTCTTGAGCCTGAATCCTGCCAGCCCTAATAATGACCAGCAGAAAGCCAAGCCATTAGACCTATTGTCTTATTTTTGCAAACATGCAAGGATACCTGTTTATTCAGCGCCACCTCATATCCCAAATCCTTATCTGGGCACACGCCTGGCTCTGGGAGGTCCCCGTAGTGCCAACAAACGGGGCAAAATCTCCCAGGATCGCCAAGCAACCAAGCCCACCCGGTCAGCCATCTCGAGTCTGCAGTCAGCCCCGGCTCGGCCTCGGAGACCACCGGTGTCTGCAGATCCACCTGCAGTCCCGCCTCTGGTGCCTGTAGCCCTGCCTGCAGTTCCACCTACAGTCCAGTCTCCACAATCTGCAGCACCCTCCTCATCTCCTGGGTGTGCAGCATCATCATCCTCATCTCCAGCATCCTCCTCGTCTTCAGCACCCTCCTCGTCTCCAGCATCCTCCTCCTCTCCTGGGTGTGCAGCATCCTCCTCCTCTCCTGGGTGTGCAGCATCCTCCTCCTCTCCTGGGTGTGCAGCATCCTCCTCCTCTCCTGGGTGTGCAGAATCCTCCTCCTCTCCTGGGTGTGCAGCATCCTCCTCCTCTCCTGGGTGTGCAGCATCCTCCTCCTCTCCTGGGTGTGCAGCATCCTCCTCCTCTCCTGGGTGTGCAGCATCCTCCTCCTCTCCTGGGTGTGCAGCATCCTCCTCCTCTCCTGGGTGTGCAGCATCCTCTTTGTCTCCTCGGTGTCCAGCTCCTGCAGCACCGCCTGCAGTTCTACTTGCAGCACCGCCTGCAGTTCCGCCTGCAGCCCCTCCGGCAGTTCCGCCTGCAGCCCCTCCGGCATCGCCTCTGCCTGCAGCACCTCCGGCCTCGCCTCTGCCTGCAGCGCCTCCGGCCTCGCCTCTGCCTGCAGCACCTCCAGGACGTCTGCCGGATGACACCGCTGCGTCGTCTCAGCCTCCAGGCCGACCTCCAGACGGCGCCTCCTTCGCCTCGTCTCGGCCTCCCGGTCGACCTCCAGACGGCGCCTCCCTCGCATCGTCTCGGCCGCCCGGTCGACCTCCAGACGGCGCCTCCCTCGCCTCGTCTCGGCCTCCCGGTCGACCTCCAGACGGCGCCTCCCTCGCCTCGTCTCGGCCTCCCGGCCGACCTCCAGACGGCGCCTACTTCGCCTCGTCTCGGCCTCCCGGCCGACCTCCAGACGGCGCCTACTTCGCCTCGTCTCGGCCTCCCGGCCGACCTCCAGACGGCGCCTCCTTCGCCTCGTCTCGGCCTCCCGGCCGACCTCCAGACGCGTCCTTCGTCTCGTCTCTGCCTCCCGGCCGGCCTCCAGACGTTAGCTGCTCAGCCCGGGTCCATCCTCCAGGCCGTCCACCTGAGGTTCAGGTTCCCGGATCCCTTTGCTCTGGTGCCATGACAGTCTCCCTCCTCCAGACCCCCTCCACCCACCCTGCTCGTTCCTGGTCTAGGTCATGGGTCGTCTGGAATCCGCCCCTTGAGGGGAGGGTACTGTCATGGTTTGAGTCTCCCCCTGTCTGCATTTCCACTTCGGCCACTCCCTCATCCCATTCCACACTTCAGTCCCAATTACACACCTGGTTCCACACTCATCAGCCCAGCCCATTACAAACCTGTGAACACTACAGCAATCAACCCACCACCTATAAGACTGGACTCATTGCACACACACCTTGTCGGATCATACTTTCATGTCATGTTGTTGTGCCTGGGAGCTCTTGCCTTGTTCCTTGTTCCTGGACTATGCTTTGAAGCTGCTGGTAATTTGCTTGTACCTCTTTGTTTTTGGACTGCTTAGTTTCTGCCAGTAGTTTGTATAAGTTTGCCATTTTTCTGCATTATTTAATAAATGCTTTGATTACACTCTGCTTTGCTGGTCATTACTCTGCACTTGGGTTCAATACATTTTTGCCACCGTGACAAAGTGGCACACTTTACTACTTATTTCGATCGAAATAAGCGAATTAGCACAACACCCCATAGCCCCATTCAATTCAATGGAATTCATTAAGGGCTTATGGTAGGGGAAATAGCCAATAAGGAGTTTTTGCACAAAAGAACACCTGGACCTCTTTGGTGGGGACGTAATGACTACAAAGAAAGGTAAGAAAGGTAAAAAAGCCTTCTAGCATGGAATTCTCCTTTAAAAACTAGCTTATAAAAATCACAAAAATTACATTTCTCATTTCTCCTCAGTATTTGCACAGCTGTTCTCCACCAGCTGCAGTGACAGGCCTATGTGAGAGACAGGGAACGTTGGGCCACCACCACAAGACTAGAGCCTAGTACTTCCAAACCTGGCTGCAGATGTGTCAATTACAGGCCAAATGTTATCCAACGTCATTATAACACAAGACATCCACTGTATATTGTGTGGCCTCGTTGTCAAGGATGCAAAGGCCACACCTCTCTCTCTCTCTCTCTCTTTCGCTCGGTCAGTCAAGTCTCTCTCCCTCTGTCTTTCTTTCTTTCTCTCTCTTCCTCTCCTGTCTCTCTCTGAGTTTCTCTCTGCCACTCTTATGATTGGAACCAGGGCTTGTATACCTTCCATCCTATGTTTGGAGAGATGCAACTATCTAATGAACTCTGCCATGTCTTTACAAGCTGCTAATGGGTGGCTTTTAACACATCCAATGTGCGCGCATGGCCATGGGCCTGTCAGAGATATATAATGTCATCACAAAATAAAGTAAACATGATGTCTGTATAATGGGAATGTAATGGAAATTGGATTGTGTGTGTGTGTGAATAAAGAAATGTGTGTATGATCTAAATCTGAATTTTACGGGGGGAAAAAAGCATAACATGTGAATGCAATTAGAAAGAAGGCTTTGCCAAAGAAATTGCTGTGACTTTTCACCCTTACTGCAAATAAATGGGGTGTTGCAGATTTATTTAACACATTAACACAGGGGGGGATGAGCATTAAATTATTATTCATTGTATTTAATGTTTTTATTTTATTTTCATAAAAACGTAGCACTTAAATTTACACAGCATTTTACTGTGTACAAGCTGCTATATCTAGAGTACCTTCATAGCCTCTAAGATACAGATTTGGTCAAAATCATATCACTAACATTACTAAGACAGCTTTTTATCATAATTATAAAAAATCACACCCGTGTGAAGTGAGGGGCGCTCTTATCATTATACATCATCATACATCATCTCATGAACAACTGAATTTATGTGATTGGTTGGCCGATTTGCTCATTTTCCCTTCATTGTCAATGGCATTTAATGTTTGTGTTGCCACAAATTTACGTCATATTTGAGACACATATGACCTAATTTCTCCTTTCATTGTCAATGGCAAATATGAGACGTGTGGGGACAAAAGCTGTATATAGGAGGGGCTAGAGACCCTCAAAGATAGATATATGAATCATGTGGATCTCGGTATCCACCTGGGAACAGCATGGCTCCAATGTGATCTCTTCATGACATCCATTAGATTAGAAAAACATTTGTTCAGACTAGAGGCTGTAATTGGATCCTTTATTAAACAATTATAAAACCATGTTTTGAAAGTTAATTATTTCAAAACATATTCAACATATAACTTGTGGAGGTACTTCTGTGGGCTACTGGTAGTGTGGCATGTGCACAAGAAATGTAGCACTGGGGCTGGGCCGTGGCTCAGCGGTCCAGGCACCTTGGCTGGCAATCCAGTCTGGCAGTGTGCCGCGGGTTCGACTCCCGATCCCAACGGCCTTTACTGCATGTCACTCCCCCATTTCCTGTCATCCTACTGTCTGTCCCTCTATAAAAAATATGAAATAAAAGGCAGAAGCCACAAAAAAAAAGAAATGTATCACTGATCGGTTCAGCGGTTTGTGACATTGGCTCCAGATACACTGCACCGACACCCTGAGACGGCTAGCCTCCTGCAGAGTCAAGCCATAAAAACTCTCCAACGAAGCTTCATGTCATAAAAACTGGTCCATGCATTTGTCTTTAGCACATTAGATTACTGTAATTCACTTTATTGCCGGACTTCCCAAAAAGTATGTGTGTGTGTGTGTGTGTGTGTGTGTGTGTGTGTGTGTGTGTGTGTGTGTGTGTGTGTGTGTGTGTGTGTGTGTTTGTGTGTGTGCGTGTGTGCGTGCACGTGTGTGTGCGCCGCTTACGACATGCGTGCGTGGTGAGCTATTGTGAATGTTGTATCATTTCAATTGTGGATGGCTGAGATTTGGGTGAGTGGTTCTTTTGTGGGTGGGCTACTGCATACTTAAATTGCTGTTTTAATGGAGAAAGACATTGTGTTTACCAATGTGCTATACAAATACATTTGCTCTGACTTGACTTGACTTAAAGGCGATATGAATTTTTGGCAAAAGTAAAGGTTTGTATATCCTATGCATGATACCATGCATGTCACATGTGCCTTTATGGGGTGACAGTAGCTCTGGTCCATATAGCCTTCTACTGCTTCTACGATTCTGCCCTGCAGTATAAGGCTATGGGACTCTCAAATCGAAATCAGACCAGCCTCTCCTCTTTAGTGGAAATCTCACGAACGTTTGACCTACTCACCAATACAAAGACGGGTTGTGTCAATAGAAAGCCTACTTTCCTTAGTGGACGCACTCTGAGCCCCCCACCACACGTATAAACTGTACTTTTTGGCCAAAAAGGGATTTTGTTTCCACCGGAATAAAAATACTTTTAGTTACTCTGCTGCGCCCTCTACCGATATTGCCCAGAGAATTGCCTCATAGAGAATATTTTTCCTCCGGTGAAAAAAAATCCCTTTCTGGCCAAAAAGTACCGTTTATACGTGTGGTGGGGGGCTCAGAGTGCGTCCACTAAGGAAAGTAGGCTTTCTAATGACACAACCCGCCTTTGTTTTGGTGAGTAGCAAAAACGTTATTTTTATTTACGCTAAAGAGGAGAGGCTGGTCTGCATTCATGCGAGCGGCGGAAGTTGAGAGTAACATAGCTCTAAATGAAACGCATTAGAGCTATGGACCAGAGCTAGGGTGACAGCAGGTTGTGCGTTTGTTGAGAGTGCAGGTCAGTGATGTAAACAATACGGTAGGCAAGACAAACATGATACCAGTGAAAAGTGTGGCGATACTGCATTGGCTGTAACACACTGTGCTGTGAAGCAGTGAACGTGATAGGAGGAGGTCAGCAGATAGGGAAGTTGGGATAGTGAGTGACAAACAGTAAAATCCTGTGGCCAAGACTGTAAAAAAGGGACCCTTACTAGCCCATTAGGGATTAAATTAATCACTGAGGATTTTGCAGTATAGGCTAAAGTACAGTACAGGACAGGGGTGGCTGGGCTTTGGGTTAGACAAACAATACTCAAGCTCTGCTAACATAGAACCACTTCGTGGACTTGTCATAGGCAAACATTAAGTGAAAATAAGTGAACATTCTGCAAAATAGCTTGTAGATTAGCTATTTTCGGCAAAGAGATTTGGTGTAAAGAGACAGGGGATTAAAAAAAAAGAACATGATCAAGCAAGCCTGGTTTTCTGAGTAACTAAATGTTTAAAAAAATATAAATAATATATATAAAAATATATTCTGCTGTAACTAGGATACAAAGTGTAAACTGGGTCTGTATTTGTTGCATGGTCTGTTCATTACAAAGTGAATATGACACTGATCCGTTTGAGCTGAAACTCATTTCACTCCACCGGAAAGTTAGCATCGTCTTGTGACTCACTGACTGACTGTATAGATTTTATCCTACC